>NW_023179820.1:6059494-6108761 GCF_002007445.2 Ailuropoda melanoleuca
CAGTCAAAACTAGAGGCTCTGACGGCCAGGGTCACCGAGGCAGAGGAACGAATTAGCGAACTGGAGGATGGGTTAGTAGAAGAAAAAACGAAAATAGAAGATGGACTTAAAAAAATCCACGCCAACGAATGTAGGTTACGGGAGATTACTGACTCAATGAAACGGTCCAATGTCAGAATCATCGGCATCCCCAAGGGGATGGAGAAAAACAAGGGTCTAGAAGAGATATTTGAACAAATTGTACCTGAAAACTTCCCTAATCTAGCGAGGGGAAACAAACATNATCAATGAAACGGTCCAATGTCAGAATCATCGGCATCCCCAAGGGGATGGAGAAAAAAAAGGGTCTAGAAGAGATATTTGAACAAATTGTACCTGAAAACTTCCCTAATCTAGCGAGGGGAAACAAACATTCATGTCCAAGAGGCAGAGAGGTCCCCTCCCAAGCTCAACCACGACAAACCTACGCCACGTCACNGCCACGGCATGTCATAGTGCAATTCGCAAATATTAGATCCAAGGATACAGTATTGAAAGCGGCCAGGGCAAAGAAATTTCTCACGTACCAAGGCAAAGGTATCAGGATTACGTCAGACCTGTCTACAGAGACCTGGAATGAGAGAAAGGCTTGGGGGGGCATTTTTAAAGCTCTTTCAGAGAAAAACATGCAGCCAAGGATCCTTTATCCAGCAAAGCTGTCATTCAGAATTGATGGAGAAATAAAGACGTTCCAAAATCGCCAATCATTAACCAATTTCATAACCACAAAACCAGCCCTACAGGAGATATTAAGGGGGTTCTATGAAGGTAAAAAGGGCCCAAGAGAGATACAGAGCAGAAAGTCACAATCTATAGAAACAAAGACTTTACTGGCAACATGGCATCATTAAAATCATATCTCTCAATACTTTGTCTCAAGGCAAATGCCCTGAATGCTCCATTAAAACGCCACTGGGTTGCAGATTGGATAAAAAGAAATGACCCATCCATTTGCTGTCTACAAGAGACTCATTTTAAACGCAAAGATACATTCAGACTGACAGTAAAGGGATGGAATACCATGTTTCATGTAAATGGACCTCAAAAGAAAGCTGGGGTAGCAATTCTCATATCAGATAGATTGTATTTTAAACTAAAGACTATAGTTAGAGACACAGAAGGGCACTATATTATTCTTAAAGGATGTATCCAACAAGTGGATATGACAATTATAAATATATATGCCCCCAACAGGGGAGCAGCAAGATACACAAGCCAACTCTTAACCAAAATAAAGAGACATATAGATAAGAACACAGTAATAGTAGGGGACCTCAACACCCCACTATCAGAAATAGACAGAACACCCTGGCAAAAACTAAGCAAAGAATCAAAGGCTTTGAATGCCATACTCGACGAGTTTGGGCCTCATAGATATACATAGAACACTACACCCCGGAACAAAAGAAACTCATTCTATTCTAATGCCCATGGAACATTCTCAAGAATAGATCATGCTCTGGGACACAAAACAGGTCTCAGCCAATACCAAAAGATTGAAATTATCCCCTGCATATTCTCAGACCACAACGCTCTGAAATTGGAACTCAACCACAAGGAAAAACCTGGAAGAAACTCAAACACTTGGAGGCTAAGAACCATCCTGCTCCAGGAATGACTCAAAAACCAGGAAATCAAAAATCAATTTAAACAATTTATGGAGACCAATGAGAATGAATACACAACTGTCCAAAAATAATGGGATACTGCAAAAGCAGTCCTAAGGGGGAAATACATAGCCATCCAAGCCTCACTCAAAAGAATAGAAAAATCTAAAATGCAGTTTCTATATTCTCACCTCAAGAAACTGGAACAGCAACAGAGGGACAGGCCTAACCCACTGACAAGGAAGGAGTTGACCAAGATTAGAGCAGAAATCAATGAATTAGAGACCAGAACCACAGTAGAGCAGATCAACAGGACTAGAAGCTGGNGACCAGAAGCTGGTTTTTTGAGAGAATCAATAAAATTGACAGACGACTGGCAAGACTTATCCAAAAGAAAAGAGAAAGGACTGAAATTATTAAAATTATGAATGAAAAAGGAGAGGTCACGACCAACACCAATGAAATTGGAAGGATTATTAGAAACTTTTATCAACAGCTATATGCCAATAAATTAAGCAATCTGGAAGAGATGGAGGCCTTCCTGGAAACCTATAAACTACCAAGACTGAAACAGGAAGAAATAGATTTCTTAAATAGGCCAATTAACTATGAAGAAATTGAGTCAGTGATAAACAACCTTCCAAATAATAAAACTCCAGGCCCAGACGGTTTTCCTGGGGAATTCTACCAAACATTCAAAGAAGAAATAATACCTATTCTCCTAAAGCTATTTCAAAAAATTGAAACAGATGGAAGGCTACCAAACTCATTCTATGAGGCCAATATTACCTTGATCCCCACACCAGGCAAAGACCCCATCAAAAAGGAGAATTACAGACCGATTTCTCTAATGAATATGGATGCCAAAATCCTCAACAAGATCCTTGCTAATAGAATCCAACAGTACATTAAAAGGATTATCCATCATGACCAAGTGGGATTCATCCCTGTGATGTAAGGGTGGTTCAACATTTGCAAATCTAACAGTGTCTTAGATTTTATCCAGAATGAAAAATTCAAAAATCATATGATTCTCTCAATAGATGTAGAAAAAACATTTGACAAAATACAGCATCCTTTCCTGATTAAAACCCTTCAGAGTGTAGGAATAGAGGGTACATTTCTCAATCTCATAAAAGCCATCTATGAAAAGCCTACTGCAAGCATTATTCTCAATGGGGAAAAGCTGGAAGCCTTTCCCTTAAGATCAGGAACACGACAAGGATGCCCACTCTCGCCACTATTATTCAACATAGTACTAGAAGTCCTTGCAACAGCAATCAGAAGACAAAAAGGGATCAAAGGTATCCAAATCGGCAAAGAAGAAGTCAAACTGTCTCTCTTTGCAGATGACATGATACTCTATATGGAAAACCCAAAGGAATCCACTCCCAAACTATTNATTTCTCTCACCTATGGAACATAAGAACTCGGATGATCGGTAGTGGAAGAAAGGGATAAAGAAAGGGGGGGGTAATCAGAAGGGGGAATGAAACATGAGAGACTATGGANTGAAACATGAGAGACTATGGACTATGAGAAACAAACTGAGAGGTTCAGAGGGGAGTGGGGTGGGGGAATGGGATAGACTGGTGATGGGTAGTAAGGAGGGCATGTATTGCATGGTGCACTGGGTGTTATACGCAACTAATGAATCATCGAACTTTACATCGGAAACTGGGGATGTACTGTATGGTGACTAACATAATATAATAAAAAATCATTAAAAAAATTTTAAAAAGGCAAAGAAAATAGCATAGATAAATAGATAAATATACATACAGATCTTTTTGACAGACTCGCACATAATACAGGTCTTTATTTTGTGACTGACAATGCCTCTTAATCCTATCTGGAATTGCTTGCCTTTAAGCATTTTTTTTACATACTTTATTACTTCCCTTTCAGTGTGTAAAATAAAGATAAAGCTTACTCAACTTTTCCTCAGGGTCATTTTGAGAAATCCATCATTGTAATTACTTCTTTTGAAAATTCAAACTGTTTTTCATTTTTAAAATACATTCAATTTCAAAGGCTACAACACAGCTAAATTTGTTGATTTTTGTTTGCCAGTGTGCCATTAGTTTTTCATCTTACATGCATTATGTAAATAAATTAGGCTGAGTTCTTCCTTATACACATCAGGGCACTAAATGTAATCTAGCACAGCAGGTGAGAAATAACTAAGTTTTTCTTTACTCTCATATTGAGAGATTTTTAAAGCACGTAAGTTGTTCTCTTCCAACTAAGGAGATGGTAATTTTCAAAACAGGTCAAAAACATTGCCTTTAAGCCTAAATTATTCTTTCCATCATAACATCAAGTTTAGAACAATTCCATTTTCAACTAAAACTGAATTAAGAGGATTGTTTTACTTAGAGAATGCTCCCTGAGGGATCTATAGGGCATGAAATATTCCAAACAGTATCAGTAGGTTTTCAGAGGCCATATGCCTCTGAATATGTAGGAGAAATCCACGTTAACTACTTTCTACACACCTCAGATTTGTAGACCTTATCGTAATTAATTCAGTCATGCCCCATATACATTCTTAATGATATAGCTTTGACTGTTATTAAATGTCATTTATAAGGATCTGTCTTACGGAAAATTATGCTGTTCTTTAAAATCAATATCAGTGGTTTTTATTGATCACTGCTAGGATGTCTTTCAAAACATAAACTTCTACATGAGAAATGTCTTTTAACATGTAGTAACAGAAAAGCCTTGGCTCTCCTGGGAGGCAGAATGGTCTTCTATGAAGTCAGATCATCCAGAGTCTGGATTCAGTGTATGACTTTTCTGAGTTTCAGGTCCTATCACATAAAGATAATAAAACCAAATGGCCATACTCAAGGTAAAGGCAGTAGATGACCTAATTCAAAATGTGTTACACATAGGATCACACACTCTCAGCGTCCCACTCACTCTGCCCTCAAATCCTCCCCTCCTCTCTTTTCTTCTTGCTAGAAAATGGTTTGTCTGTGCTTGGATGGAGGCATGGTAAAGAATGGCACAGAGTATCTGTGGGTTTCAACTGATGCTCTGTTACCTAAACAGTGCTTTAATCTGGAGAATGAGAGGTTTACTTTAAAATATGTTGTTTTACCTTTACAATTTTACTCAAATATTATTAAGTGGCCTACAAGTTTTAGAAAGTGATTAAATGTGGGACGCCTGGATGGCTCAGTCAGGTAAGCATCTGCCTTCGGCTTAGGTCATGAACTCGGGGTCCGGGGATCAAATCCCATGTCCGCTTCCCTGCTCAGTGGGGAGTCTGCTTCTCCCTCTGCCCCTCCCCCTGCTTCTGCTCTCTCTCATAAATAAATAAATAAATAAATAATGATTAAAAAGACACAGATACCTAGGGAAGTCCACTTACTGAGACAAAGCAAATGTTTCCAGTGAGCAAGACTGAAATGCTATCTGTTCAAATGTGTTCTTTAGGGTATGGTTTTATGTTTGAAAAGTGCATCTTACAAGCCAACCTCCTATTCTGTCAACTTTCTTTCCAAGAATCCCTGATATTAACAAAGATTGTAGCTGGCAGTGCCTTTGACTTCCGCTTTCATATTTAGTGACCCTGATATTCTCCTCTTACTTTATGAAGTTAGACAGATGTTCCCTGCCTCATACAGTTGGGTAGACCTGGGTTCCAGTTCTTATTTTTCCCTCCAACTGCTAGATTTTGGAAAGGTCACTAAATACGGAGCTTCAGTTTCTCAACTATAAAATGGGAAATATAATGTTTATTTCATAGACCTCCTGAAATAATTAATGGAAAGCTCCTAATCCAGAGAATATGTCTAATTTATTTCATGGTCTTAGACTCCTCTCCTTCCCTTATGTATGTGGAAGCCATCAGTCACCACAAGAAGAAAAAAAGGAACCTAGTTTTTAGTTAGAGCCATGGTTCAGCTTGAATATGAAAGATAATAGTAAAAATGATGCCTGTAACTTTACATGCTAGAAGAATGTGAATGGAATGAAATATGAGTTATGATAAAATATAATATGCATCTTAATCAGCCCAAATTATGGAAAAAGCCCAAGTGTCCACCGACTGATGAATGGATAAAGAAGATGTGGTATATATACACAATGGAATAATTCTCAGCCATAAAAAAGAATGAAATCTTGCCATTTACAATAACGTGGATGGAGCTAGAGTATACTATGCTAAGTAAAATAAGTCAGTCAGAGGAAGACAAATACCATATGATTTCACTCATATGTGGAATTTAAGAAACAAAACAGATGAACATAGAGGAAGGAAAAAAAGAGGGAGGCAAACCATAAGAGACTGTTAACTATAGAAAACAAACTGAGGGTTGCTGGAGGGGAGGTGGGTGGGGAGATGGGCCAGATGGGTGATTGGCATTAAAAAAGACATTTGTTGTGATGAACACTGGGTGTTATATGTAAGTGATGAGTCATTAAATTCTATATCTAAAACCAATATTATACTATATATTAACTAACTAGAATGTAAATAAAAATTGATGGAAATATGTATATATATATATATAATACACAACTTTAATCATAAAATGGTAAGTCAATTTCTCTTAGCTTTTCAAAAATATTTCAACAAATAAATACATGAAATTGCTTAAGCCTTGAATTTATAAAGAATCAAATCCTGTCATCAGATCTCAGAATAAGAGAGATGAGCACCTATAACAGAAATGTCTACAAATTACACTAATTTTAACAATACTAATTGTAGCAAAAGTTCTTGCTCCCAGAGAGACAAGCTCTGCCCAGACCATTCATGTAAGAACTACCACTGTCACCAGCCCCCAGGGCCAGAGACACCTAGAGACCTAGAGACATACCAGCACCCTCTTGCCATAGAGACCCCCAGATCTGCCAGCATCCCAGTGTCAGGGCGACACTCTCATTTTGAGATGGTTCATGTTAATGATGACAATATCAGTAACCATTTATTTCAAACACTCCCTTGTCAGACTCTGCTGTACATCCCACATATTTATCCCATTCAGTCCTCACCACAACATCACATGGTAGGTGTCAGTATCCCTTTTCTACAGATGATGCCCCTGAGACTCACGGGAGTTATTTCTCAAAGTCATATGGCTATAAACGGCATCGCAAGTCTCAAACCTGGGTGCTGGATGCAAGTCTCTGCATTCTTAAAACCTCCCAAGCACTGTATAATTTACAAAGGCCCGTGCTTTGACCTCCATGTTTTTTATCTGATTCTCACGACAACTGCTCCTCAACTTTAGCCAGTCTTCTCCCTAATATTAGTGAAGCAAGTTAGACTCAGGTGAGTAAAGTGATGTTTCTTTTTTTAAATTTTTTTAAGGTTTTATTTATTTTTGTGATAATAAATTCCCTAGTTACCTGTGCCTTTGCAATATTAGGGTCACTAAATATGAGAGCAGAAGTCAAAGGCACTACCTGCTACAATCTTTGTTAATATCAGGGATTCTTGGGGAGAAAGAGAGAGCAAGGGCACACAAGCAGGAGCGGGGGGAGGGGGAGGGGCAGAGGGAGAAGCAGACTCCCCGCTGAGCAGGAAGCCCAATGCTGCTGGACTCAATCCCAGGATCCTGAGATCAAGACCCTGAGCCAAAAGCAGATGCTTAACTGACTGAGACACCCAGGCACTCTAAAGCGATGTTTCTAATGTTGGCAAAGGCAGACCTCCGTGGGACAATCTGGAAGGGGCAGCAGGGCAAGGCCTCTCTCCAGGGGTCTGGAAGACACATATTTATTAACCTACCACACTGAAAGGGAGAACTGACAGGTGTAATTCAAACTAGTGAATAAACTATGAATTCAACAAATATTTACTGAGGGTCTTTTATGTGCTATACTGGACTGAATCCTGTGAAAGTGTGATAATAAGACCCTCACCCTCACAATCTGCTATTGTTCATTTAATCAAAAGGAGATAGTAGCTAGTCCTTTCAGTCAAATGTCCCCTGAAGGGGAAAAAATGTAAGCTTTCTTACTACAATAAGATATGAAATTATTTTCCATTTCATCCACCCTGCTTTACAAAAATGTGCAAGTATTTCAAGTAAAATGGCACCATCTGGGTGGGGAGTTTTGGCTCATGTAGAGAAGCTGGAGGTGGGCTGGCAGCGAGTGGTTGCACTTTTTAGCGTACACACCACAGGAGCATATGGCACTAAAAGAGCAAAATCTGTGGGCTGTCCTCACTACACTTGTCAATGTTACAAACCTGGAAATGATGGTAAGGTGTACTGGAGGGGATGCAGGCAGCAGGCCAGGAAGAGAGGTCAACCAGAGAACCCAGGGTGCCAGCCATGAGGAAGGGCATCCCCTGGCTATGTGGTGGAGGGTGTCTCTGGGAGTGAGAAATGCTCCTCATCATATGTTAACTCAAGACCTTCCTACTGGAGTTCTCTTTACCAAGAATTGAGGGGTGGCTTCTGGATTGGCAGCCATATACACACAAGGTTATCTGCTGAACTATCAGGAATCAGTGTCACCAGGCAGGGTTTCTGGGAGAGCATGGCACTTGCCACAAGAAAAATGAGCCATGGGGCGGGGAGGAACATTGACCTTGAACCACAGCAGTCTCACATCTTCTTCTTCTTCCCAAGTGCCTGCTGTGCTCAGACACTGCAGGTAGAAGAGCTCATTCTTTTTTTTAAAGACTTTATTTATTCATTTGACAGAGATAGAGACAGCCAGCGAGAGAGAGAACACAAGCAGGGGGAGTGGGAGAGGAAGAAGCAGGCTCACAGCAGAGGAGCCTGATGTGGGGCTCGGTCCCAGGTCCCAGAACGCTGGGATCATGCCCTGAGCTGAAGGCAGTCGCTTAATGACTGAGCCACCCAGGTGTCCCCCCCCTTTTTTTNAAGCCTGATGTGGGGCTCGGTCCCAGGTCCCAGAATGCTGGGATCATGCCCTGAGCTGAAGGCAGTCGCTTAATGACTGAGCCACCCAGGTGTCCCCCCCCTTTTTTTTAAAGAAGAAGAGCTCATTCTTGAACAATTAGCATCCCTTGCTGTTGAGATGTATCGCCCAAGTGCTTTTTTATTTTAAATTTAAATGATGCTTCTTTAATCAGGAGCTCCTTTTAACTTTATGACAGCATAACAAACCCATAATCTTGATGGGTAATCACCATATAGCTTTAAATACAAACATGTTTTCCATTTTATTGATTTCAGTTATTTTTAGCTCTTACCTGCAATTGTCCCCCATGCTGACAACACACACACACCCTCTCTTCTCTCTGGTTATAGTCAAGCTTCCTCCCCTGCCTTCATCAATTCATTATTTCAACACATTTTTTAAGTGCCTGCTCCATACGCAGCAATATACTAGGCATTGAGGATGACTGAAAAACTCAATATACAGACCATGCCCCTGGGAGCTTTTCAACTGACAGAGTCAAAATTACAATGTGAACTAGAGGAATAGACAGAAGGGCAGGATCAGCGTGTAGTGAGGAGATCGGGACACATTTAAAGGAGACGTAACCTGGACAGGTTCTTGCACTTTGAGAAGGACTTGGAGAGAGAGGCCTTCATGGCTACAGTAACGCGAACCTGGATGAGCTGGAAAAAGGGGTGTCAGGCCACAGAGGACCTGGAATACCAGGAGGCAAACCATGTGGAGCATTCATTAAGGGTTTATTATGGGGCAGACTCTGTTTTGGGAACTTTATCTGGCAAAGTTGGCTTGATGACTAAGTGAGACAATCCCTCAAAGTACTCAACACAGGACTTGGTATTTGATGATTGCTCACTGTATGCCAACCCTTGCAGTCATCAGTGTTGCTGCTAGTATCATTACTGTGGTTACTAACTCCCTGCCACGGTCCTAACAACCTGCCTGACAGTCCCATATGATACCACTGCCCCCACTTCTTCTGAAGAGTAAACAGTCTTAGAGATGATTTTCAGGGGTTCTCAGAGTCCATAGCTAATCAGTAAAGGCATTCAGGGCTTTCATTCCAAAATTTTTTAAGGAGGGAGAAATTTTATCAGAGAAATAATGTGATTCTGTGAGTTCTGCTTCTTCCAGCAGCTAAAGATTGAAAACCATTCTAATAAGTGTGGTGAAGTACGCATCATGAGGGTAAAAAATATTTGATATGAGGGAATGGAATACTAATATTAAACACTAGCATGCTGCCCATCCATGGACAAAGGCTGTCATGTACATTATAGTGTTGCAGTTTTTCCACAAACAATACCCATTGCTTGGGTGAGGAAACAGTAAAGAGGAAGTAAATGGCTTGCCTCAGACCACAAGTTAGTGAGACATTAGGAAGTAAAATCTGTAGCCATAGAACTATAGGTCCAACAGAATGAAATAAACAAACACCTGAGTGGTCATTTTTCTGAATAGACCCCTTTAGTATAGGAAATACCTACAGGCCTACAGAATACACCTGAAGAATTGCTGTTTGGTCCTGGTGAAAAGAATAGGTGTGACCAAATACTCCTGACCCACAGGAAGCTGGCCACTCACTATCTTACAAGACTGGAGCTGCACTAAGGTCTGAAGACTCCCAACACACCAAGCTCAGTAGAAGGAAATTTCTGTGATACCTAGGAAAATGCAATCCTTTTAAACCAACAATGGAGGACTAGCATAATGAGGGACATGCTTTGACACTCTTTTCTCTGCACTGCCAACAAGAATGATTTATTCATTTTCCTGGGCATATTTTACAGATACAGAGCATTCAAATTTCATATTTTAATCGATCAGTAATGATGGCTTTACTGATGTGAAGTTTCAGAAGAATTTACTTGAAAACATAATGAGTTTGCTTCATTAATTCTCCAGATAACTTTCAGTTCATCACGAAATTAAGTTGCCATGTCTTTTTGGATTATTTACTATTGAAGTCATGTTTTTTTTAAAGATTTTATTTATTTATTTGACAGAGAGAGAGAGACAGCCAGCAAGAGAGGGAACACAAGCAGGGGGAGTGGGAGAGGAAGAGCAGGCTCCCAGCAGAGCAGGGAGCGGACACAGGGCTCGATCCAGGGACCCTGGGATCACGCCCTGAGCTGAAGGCAGAGGCTTAACGACTGAGCCACCCAGGCACCCCCTGAAATTACGGTTCTTTACTAAGGGGCAATAGCTTATTAATTTTTAAGGAAAGTAAAGGAAATTCGGTCACTGTTTCTTCAATGACCTGACGCTGCAATCGAATATATTCACTATATTCACATTCACTATATGAATCCACAGATTCACACAGACGTCAAGCCCCTTCAATTCTCCAGAATTACTTTCCTATATGCAAAAGAGCAAAAGCTATAGAAAGAACAGAGGAGCAGAATGTGTCCCTGAGTTCCACGAATGTCACAGCCTCAGTGGCCAAGCTGGTAGTGATATACAGCCGGATCGGTGGACATGCAACACATAGCAAGGGGGTGGGCAGACTGTCCATGCAGGACAGTGGGAGAAAGCAGAACAGTGATTTCACTGCAACAGCTGGTGCCCGGGATCGGCTCGTCCTCTGTAGGCATGGTCCTAACACCCAGAATGAATGTTCTAGTGTGTTCAACTATGCACACAGAGTGAGTGTTTATCATGCCTGACAACACCCAGTAGAAAAACTATAAATCTCATGTGATTGACATGTTGTTTCTCAGCCAACAACTATCTGCATATTTAGAATTACACAGATATCTTAAATGATTTTTCTAATTTTATACAGAAAACTGACATAGCTAAGGGAGCCACAGGATGCTGGCAGAGAGGAGACAAGTTTACCCTTCCACTCTGTACTCTATCAGAAGGAAATGGTCCCTTCACTGGGTGGAAAGCAACATGGTAAACAGACCGAGTTTAGTTGTCTTGTGAGGTTAAGTAAGTTAATACTTAGCAGGAGCTCAGAAAAGTGTTCCAATTGTCTCTAAATGCTCTAAATTCTAGCCGTTGTTAATCTGAAGGCTCCCTTTTCCAACCTTCAGACCAG
The DNA here is from genome assembly GCF_002007445.2 of Ailuropoda melanoleuca. Lineage (NCBI taxonomy): Eukaryota > Metazoa > Chordata > Mammalia > Carnivora > Ursidae > Ailuropoda > Ailuropoda melanoleuca. Next base: position 6,071,090 of record NW_023179820.1, read on the forward strand.
TTCTTTGGGGGCTCTCAATTCATCACATAGTCATCACGTGCTTTCTGTTTTTCTCATCTTTCTTCTAAATTCCGACTTGCTGGACCAGAGAAGGGGTGTTTAAACATACACACACACAAGCCTTTTACAATATTAACCCCACTCCTAAAATCTCCTCTCTTACATCAGTCTTCCTTATCCCCTCCAAAGAAAGAAACAAAGAAACAAACAAAAATTGGCTGATTTTCTGTGGAGGAATAAATCTTTTGTTAATACAGTTTTGAGCCTGCATTACTTGCACGACTGAAACCACATAAGTCAAACCTTAGAAAAAAGACTGTCCTGCAGCCATATAATTTTAGGTTTTTGCACTGAGGACAGAGCCCCTGGGGCAACGACAATTGAGTGCACCCAGAAGTTAATCTGGAGTGAAAAAATTGCCAACTGCTCAGCTCACAGGAAGATACTGCTACTCAAGAAATACAGCTGGATGATCAATGGAGAGAGGCAATCATCTCCCAGCCAGAAATAAGTCCCTCCTCAGCCTAAGTCGAAGACAGGCACCAGGAAAAATTCTGAAGTCTCATAAAGTTGACAGAATCAAGAAGTGATTTGGAAAACTACGATTTTGCCTGGAGTCTGTTAAAGGTTGGGAGCTCTATACCTGAGGACCAAATTGGTTTTCTTTCTCTTTCTTTCTTTCTTTTCATTTTTTTTGGGGGGGTAAGGGAGATGCAGCTGGTTAGTCTCTGATCTGTGAAACACAAGGATTTGGATTTCAGCTGCAATCACATGTTCTACAGGGAAGAAAATAGTTCCATTTTGCTAATCCATATCACCAGTTGCAGTGAAACCAATTCTCTCTTTTGAGAGCTTATGAAATAATAAAATTACTTGGAGAAATGCAAGATAGGCACTTTAGAAAATAATTTCTGGAGGGATCTTCACTATGCTTACTTTAAGGAAATGTTCAACGTTGATTCCAAAAAGAGAACTCAGGATAAATGAGAACATATTTTTCAATCAAGGCCTGAGATAAGATGGAGGTCAGAGAGGGAGCAGCAAAAGGTTAATTATACCTAAGCCTCTGCCTTTTCTTCAGTACCTCACTGGGTGTAGTCTGGCGATATCATCCAAGGTAGGCTACAGTGACATTTGAGAGAATATGGAATATGTGTGTACATACAACTGCCATGACTGCAATGAGAACTTCCAGAAAGAAGAGATACTCTTTTCTCTGGATGGAAAAGAGGCAGGCACTGCATCAGACACTTTGATTGGGTCAACTCACTTCTTCCCATATCTCCCCAATTCAGTGATAGCCACACAGTTTCCTGGGTTGGTCACAAGTTCAATCATGGGACCCAGACTAACTCAGGGGTGACCTGAGTCTGTATATGCAATGTGACCTAAGATGGTCTCTGCAGAGTGGGACTTCTGTCAGTGGCTTGGGGAGGAAACACTCTGTCCCCCAATTTATGAGGAAGAAAACAGATGCCCTTGCAAAAAACAACCTCTGTGCCCAGAAAGCTCAGGTGGGTTGGCTGCCTTTGGAGAAGAAATTTGAGTTCAGGAAATGGAACCATTTCCAGAGTATTTTTGTGGTTCTGTTCTGTTCTGTTTTGTTTTGTTTGTTTCCTAAGCCTCTTGTAAAGTTGTCCCTCTTAGGAAATTTCAACACTGCCCAGGCTGAACTATGGAGAAGCAAATCTTCTACTCTCAGGGCAAGGTTAGCAGAAGACTGACCGCCTAGAAGTCTTTATTGTGGTAGCAAAGAATTAATGAAAACTAATGAGAAATGTAAAAGGTAAAACTTAAGACCAAAAACCAAGTAATTTTGATTCCTGTTATTTTTGTCCTAATAATTTTTTTCTCGTTTATCCTTACATTTAACTTAAAAGGAAGCATGACTTTACAAGAGTAAAGCTTTTCTTCAAACTAAACAAAAGAGAACATATGTACATAATTATCAAGAAAATTGAAGCTTGAGGAAAGTGTTTTCTTAAGGAGAACAGAAAGGGGGTAGGCAGCAATTAGAGCTGGATTGTGTCCCCTCAGATACATGCATTCAAGTTCTAACACCCCAGTACCTCAGAATATGACTGTATTTGACGATAGAGCCTTCGAAGAGTCGAAGTGAGGTAAAATCAGGGTAAAATGGGATCATGAGGGTGGGCCCTAATCCAATTTTACTGGTGTCCGTATCAAAGGAGGAGATTAGGACACAGACACACACAGAAGGAAAACCATGTGAGGACACAGGGAGAAAACAGCCATCTACAAGCCAAGGAGAGAGGTCTCAGAAGAAACCAACCCTGCCAACACCTTGATCTCTGGACTTCCAGCCTCCCTGTGAGACAATAATTTCTGTTGTTTAAACCACCCAGTCTGTGGCACTTTGTGATGGCAGCCCTAGCACACTAATAGAAAGCAGAGCAGTGGCTTCCCTGAGAAAAAAGTTCCACCTGTGGCCAGCAGCCTGCTGCTGCTGATGCCTGCCCTTGGGGTTTCAGACTTGCTCAGCCAGTCCCACTGTCACGTAACCCAAATCCTTGCAATAGATCTCTTCACATGTACATCTCCTACTGGTTCTGCTGTTCTGATTGAATCCTGACTAATACAGAGAGTGTGAAAAGTGGGACAGAATTGCTGAGAAGGCTCTGGAGAATATGACCAGTTAAGAAACACAAGTGGAAGAGGAGTCTGTGCTATAGATGAGAAACCCCAAGGATGTGTCAGGAAGTGAAGGACAGGGTGCTATCAGAGAAAGTGAGGGGTGTAAGACTGGTTTAGTGTGCCAGATCTCCACAGAAATGAAGAGACAGCCCAAAATAAGCAGCTGAAACATGATGCTCTCTAGCTTTGGTAAAGGAGTGTCAGGGAGGGAACACAAGTGCTCGGGGCTGAGTAACAGGTGGAAGACAAGAAAATGAAGAAAAAGGATTATCCCTCCAAGAAGCTTACCTACAACACACAGGAGGATGAAAAGACATTAGCTAAGGGAACTCAGAAAAATGGAAGGGTTGTGGATATTACCTGTAAGATGACAGATGCTTGAGTATGTCCAGATGCTTACAGGACAAAAAGAGTGGAGACATTACAGATAGCATAGAAAGGGGATAGCTAACACAGCAGAGGCCTCAGGAGAGCCAGAGGTGATGAGATTCAACTCTCAGGAGCAGGGATTTGTCCTGCATACAAATATGGAAACATCTCCAAAGAGATGGAATGATATGAGGGAGGGCGGGTGCCAATGCATGTACGTAGGAAGAGCATTCCCAGCAGCTAGACTCTAGTGTCACAATGAACTACTGGGTTAAGATCATCCCCTGAGCATGATGAAATATGGTCAGGAAGAGGGCTTATGAATTAGTACCAATTAAACTAGTTGTTGTTGTTGTTGTTGTTGCTGCTGTTGGTTTGTTTGGTTGGTTTTTTGTTTTTGTTTTTGCTTTTTTAGTGACAAATGGGAAAAGGAATTGGCTCTTTCTGGAAATAGGAGAGAGAGACAGAGACACTAGGCAGACTTGGCGTCAGATACACTTGAAGGCGGTGACTTTGCCTTCAAGTGTATCTTAACAAAGATATAATTGATTATATTCAGCAGCATTCAATTTGTCAGGAATAGGAATAGGAAGATAAGGTACTGGCTTGATCCAGTGTTGAGGTTCGGTGGATGACAATGGCAGAAGGACAAGAAGGCAAGGCAGCTGAACGTATTGTCAAGAGATGTTGCGGTGATGGTTTATGGTGTCCAGTTAGGTAAGATAAAAAGAGAATCTGGGAAAAAATGAAGGGCTGCTGGGTAACAGGTCTGCAGAAGTGGTGTAGTGGGCAATGAATTGAACAGTGAACCAAAGCACAGGCTCTCGGGTCAGGCTGGCTCCACAATCAGCAAGGTGTGACCTTAGTTGATTTAATCTTACTTGGCCTTCATTTCACCATCTGTTAAATGCAGATGGTAATACACCTATAGTTGGGAAGAGTAAATAAAATGATTCATATGAAGTAGGGAGCTTTACTGGCTTGGCATATATTTAGTGTCCCTTAATTTTTAGTCATGTCTGCTAGGGGAGGAGACAGCTGTATGCATGGAAGTTGCAGGAGAAGGAAAGTTTAAGATATCACAGGTGAGACTGCCTGGCAAGATTCAGGATGTGGGTGTGGGTGGGCATCTCAGCATTTGTTGCAGGTGACCTACACAGGAAGAGGTGGAGAGAACACAGGCTTAGGATCCTAAGTGTCGCACCCATGGGCACACCCGAGGTGTCGGTAGGAGCCAAAGACAGGGATCCAGGGCTGAGGTAAGAACCTCCCACCCCAGGACCACAAACCCCAAAACCTGGTGAGAAGGGAGGCTGGATGCTTAATTTTAAGGTTTTCACAATGAAAAGTTACCATGCCCTAATATTAGGCAGTTATGGCATTTGGTACCTATGAAATGATGAAAATTCTTGAAATTACAAATATATTCAGAGGGTACTGGGCAGCATTTCAGGCACCCAAGATGGGAAAGCTATTTGTAAGATAGGTCTAAAAATAGTCAAAGCTTTTTCGACAACCATAACTTTCTCCCCAGGTCTGAGCTGGCCATCTCAGACCTGAACCAACATCCAAACTTCTAAATCCCATCTTTAGAATGATGTCCTAGATGACGGAACCATGGCCCTTTCAACATGTAATATTTTAAAATAGTGTCCCTCTCAAAAGTGATCCTCCATCTTTTCATGTAGTGTTGCTCAGACCTCAACATCAATAATAAAAGCTGCATATGAATTCCTCACTCCAGTTCTGCTCTCAGTTCTGATGTGTACACCATAGTTACCTCCCTCAAGTCTTCAGTCCCTTCTTCAAGTGAAATAAACCCACATCCACCAACTTTTCTTTTGAGGTTTTATTTTTCAACTCTTTGACCATCTCTCAGTCTTAACCAACTCCAAATACTTCTTAATCCTCTTAGCTATATATGTAAGCAAACTAATGTTTCAGTACATTGGCATTCCAGGATGGTGGTATAACTCCTCACTTTTCATATTTCATCTCCAAGTAGTTGGGAGTGGGGTGGGAGGATGGATGATGTTACATGAACTAGCTAACTTCTTTTGTATTTTTAGCTGAATTTATCTCCTTTTAACAAATTTTAGTCCTGGATACCTTTTGGATACAAACACACACAGAGACACATACACACATACATATAATTATATATTGAATATGTTATATAAATATATGAATAATTGGTAAGTGTACTATATTACTATTTATAATGGTGATTATTCATTATATATAATTACATGTAATTGTTATATATATTTGTATTTCATTTCTATTTCTATTTCTTCATATTCATATTTGCCATTAAAAGTCCTAGTTAATCTAGGATTCTGTTTCCATTCTGACATGTCTACTGTTCCCATGGAGTTGTCTTTGCACATATTTTAGGATTCTTCATTTCTTTTGATCCTACTCCACGGGGCTATACAAACAGTTGTTAAGCAACTAAGAAGCTCTTCTCAAATTCAAAACTTCAGGTGCTCATTCAAATAACAATAACATGTATTTGTTTTGCTCATGCACTTAAATATGATATAAGTAGGAACAGAGCTGGTTTTTTTCTTAGCATCTTATTTTTGTGTAACAATGTTTTATTACAAAACAACAGCCTCTGAACCAAAGAGCTCCTAAAAATTTTAATTGTAATTGAGAACACAGCTATCTTTTCTTTTCTTTTGGTTGCTATAATCTTCTCTCTAATGGAGAGCAGCCCTGAAATTACTAATGACTTAGAAAAACAATGTGCTTTTAAAATATCTCCTCCCTCTGTAGCCTCTACTCATTACAGATAGAATGCCTATAAAATGCAATACACAATTATGGAAACCAAGGCTACCCAGCTACAAACACTAATTGTAGGTGAAATGAGATTTATAATATGTATTTGGAGGCTTAAATGATGAGTTTTAGTTCCAGAACACAGATGAAGATAAAAGACCTGATATTCTCAAACCTAGATAGACAGATAAATGGGCATTTTTTATTATGATGATTTCCCAAGATTCATGGTACTATAGATAATGTTCTTAAGGTTCATAATAAATAAAGAGCTAAACTAAAGTTAGAATTAAAAAACAAAAACGTAGTTTTTCTTCATCCCTTCAATGTCCCTGAAAAGAGTGTCTTGTGTCCTTTATTTCACAGGGACTTTTCGTAGGAATGTAATCTCCTTACTCACTCTCAAAGGTGTATTTCCAAAGCATTAACTCCCCCGGAAAGTGAAATACATATATATCAAAGGGGACTGAGTGCAAAGTTGGGATTTTTTTTTCTTTTCTTGTTTTCTTTGTTCAAAGAGGCCAATATAAGAATCACTTCACTTACCAGAAAATTAGTGAAAATAGGTGCATATCTGGCTATTTATAATTAGAAGTTAACCTCGATGTAATGCCACCAAAGAACAATAAAATAGAACCTTCAGTGTCTCTCGGTGGAAAATAAAAAGTAAAGCAATTTTTGAAAACCTCTACAACCCACACTTTAGAGCATAAATATTGGATGGCTTATTTACAAAAATCACTGATATTCTAAATAAATGAGGTAACATTTCAGTACTAAAAGGAATCATGCATGGACACCAACAACCCTAAATAGTATATTGGCTTTTGCTCCTAAACCATATACCAATCTGATGAGTCACAGAAAATTCTCAATTACCTCCAGTGTATTGGATGGGCCTGAATTTTACCTTAAGAAATATTTGCAAACGACAGTACAAAGTGCTCCGAACTGGCGCAGGCAACCAAGCAAAAAGCCAGGCAAAGAACTAGCCTCCTTTCCAGAAGACACTGACCTTCCTCCACACCCTAGTACTTTCCATGACCATAGTTTTCAGTAGGGGCTTGCGGGGGCGGGGAGGGGGGAGTGGAGGGCCATTCAAATCCTCAAAACGCCCCTGGCTGTTAAGATTCGCCCGGTGTGAACCTCGCGATTCCCCACCCAAAACTCTTCCAGGAAATCCTTTACTTCAAAAAGGCCACCCTCTGAGAATCTCCGGAGCCCCTGCATCGACGGCAAGGAGTCCCCGCCGCCTGGCTGGAGCCCCAACCGTCTGTCCCGGCCTCGGAGCCCGACCTTTCCTCCCGACCCCAGCCACTGCGGCGCCTGGACCCCGCACTCACCGGATGATCACGAACATGACCAGAGAATTGCCCACCAAGCCCACGACGAACACCACGGAGTAGACCGCCGTGATGATGACAGGGATGGCGGGTGAGATGTGCGCGGACTCCAGCGGCGCGCCCTCGGAGCCCCCGCTGCTGTTGCCATCCGTCTCGGCCCAGCCCGGCAGCCAGCCGCTGCCGTTCCGGAGCAGGCAGGTGCTCGGGGAGCAGGTGGGGCCCGGCTCCCCGCGGAAGATCTGGACCGGGGACTCCATGTTCAGGCAGCTGCAGCTGGAGGGCAAGCAGAGGCAGAACCTGCGGGGCCGCGAGAGCGAGAGAACCAGCTGCACCCGGAGAGGCAAACTTTGCCCGCACACGGGCTAGCGCGCGGAGGCCAGTAGCCCGGGGAACCCGGTACCGCTGATGCCCACCCCTGCGCGCGTCCCCAGGGGCGGGAAAAGGAGGGCGGACCTCTAGCTGCGGCTGGGTACTGGTGAGGCGGACAGCGCTCGCTCCTCTTCCCGGGCTTCTGAAATCCTCTCCAACCCTTTCCTAGGCACGGTCCCCTGGTGGAATTGTCCCCAGACTGCTGCTCTGACCCCCCAGGAACAAAAAGCTCTAGAGCGCAGAGCCCTCGCTCCCCAGGACTGCTCCTCGAAAGTCGAAAGCCCAAAGCTCACCTCCGCCTCCCTGAGACCCGGACAGTGGTCCAGGGGACGTCCTGGCCCCTGCAGAACCTCGCGTTCCCGGGGCCGCTCAGCCCTCGGAATCGCCGCGCACCCGCAGTCCAGCGCCCTGGCGAAGGCACCTTTTCAGCCAAGCTCGGGGGCTGCGGCTCAGTGCGCGGCTCCCACGACCCGTGGAGGCTCAGCCAGGCAATTGCTCCTAGACACCGTGGGCGCACTGGCCTGGCAGCCAGAGAGCTCAGGGGCGCCCCGCCCCGGGCCCGCGCCCCGCCCCGTCCCGCCCACCCAAACCCAGTTTGGGTGGTGGGGGGAGCTGCCCAGCTCCGCTCCCCCAGCTGAGGCTCAGAGAGCACCAACTACCCAGAGCCTCAATCAGCTTCCCTTGGATGGCCCTAAGACTGAGCCCCTGTGCCGTTTAGCTTTAGTAATAAGGAAGGGTGTGCCTCACTGCGAATATGCATCTGGATTATTCATAATAAAGTCTAGAACAACTGTGGGCATCGTTCTCGAGACAGGTCTTCTTTCAAGAGAGGAGAAAAAGCGTATTTTTGTTTATTTGAATATCCCATCCAAATAAAGTAGCAAAATAATCCAATTAGAATAAGACCGGGTCATAAGATATTTATAATTTCATATACATAAATAAAATATTCCTGTGCATTCTATTCCTTCTAGTCTTCTCTGGGATAACAAACAGACTGCACCTTATGGGTATTACCTGTGTTTCATGGTATCCAGAATCACGCGTTCACCTGCGAATGAGTAAAACAATCTCCTAATCAGGCCTTCGTGTTGGCCGGGTAATTAACAATGTCTCTTTCCCTTTTATTAATTCCTGCAATCATCACTTTCCTGTCCCTAAGGTGCCTTCTCTATGAAGCCCCCGAGAACCTGAACCCCCATAGAGAAATCATTTCTGTGCTTAACTCTGCTAGTCCAAGGATCACTGTCAGATTCTGCTGGGTGAAAGACGCCCTCAGGCAAAGAGACCCAGGGGAAAATGAGGAAATGGAAGGAAGCCTAAGGTAAGTTGTACTGGGGAGCCAGGACTCAGCCACTGAAGTGAAGGTCCTGAAGGACAGTGGGGAAGTTCCCCTTTCCCCACTGGGTATAGGAGTCAGGATGCTGATACAGTCATTCCATTCATCAGCTGACAGCGGAAGAGAGCTCCTATCTTGTCCAAGATATTGTGATCCCCGAAGAGGCATTTAACCACCAGAGTCTTAACAATAACCTCAAAATGCACAGCTCTTCTTAGCAATTTGATTCAAAGAATAACAGGAAAGCTCTCTTTTACCCAATAGAATCCCTCCAACCCTGAGACCATTGGTATTTTGAAAATTATTATCAAATCTTATTTTTTTTAGGTTTTGATTGCAGATTTTTGTTAGAAGATGACAAAACATCAGAATGGTGGGATCTCCATGTGTCTGAGGGCCCTTCTCTGCTAGGAAGATGGCAGACGGATCCTCTCCAGATGTCTGGGGGCTCATTTCCTGCGAGAGGGATCCCAGACTACCACCAAACCAACCCAAGAAGACATTTTCTTTGAAAGCTAAGTAGTATCCCAAGTGCAAAAGAAAGTAAAAATAGTATGTTAAAGGAAAATAGCTAGGAAAGACAGAATTATCCGTTTATCTTTTCTGTCTACTATCTATTTATTTATGATTTCATGCATTGAAAATACATACAACTGTCTCTGTGCAACACACTTTTGAAAGGGTATTTACAAGATCTATCCCCCTTTTGCACTTACCACATCGGTTAATTTTTTGTTGTATTTAGCACACAGGTGGCTCACACAGCTGGTAATATTACTGATTGGGCTCAAACAGAGGTGTTTCTGGCTCTTACCATATGCTGATTGCACAGAATGATTTCATGTAAGGGAGAAAATGTAGAGCCTCTCTTCCCCAAAAGACAAAAGATATATAAAAGGAGTTATTTGGCAAGGACAAAAAAAGGGGAACACAAAAGTTATTACTTGAAAAGATTTAAGTAAAGTTTTTTATTTTAAGATTTATTTATTTGAGGCACAGAGAGCATTGAGGGAGGGCCAGAGGGGGAGAGGGAGAAGAAGACTCCCCCCTGAGCGGGGAGCCCAGTGTGGGGCTGGATCCCAGGACCCTGGGATTATGATCTGAGCCAAAAGCAGACACTTAACAGACTGAGCCACCCAGGCCCCCTAACAGTTTTTGAGAGGTAAAAAACTTTAAAGAAGTTTCCAAGTTGGCACAATTCCAATAATTTGAATTTTTGATCTCCCTCTATGTAGTATATATGTATGTGTATATATATATGTGTGTGTGTGCGTGTATAATACACACACACGTATATACACATGCATATATATGTACACTCACATACTGTATGTTTATGGAGAGGTTTGTCGGATACTTCTATAATGAAAACAGAATGCAGAACTCAGCCTGGGACTTCTAAACTATAAGATGATGTTCTCATTCTGATCACTGATAAGATTCCTCTGTTAGTTGAGACAGTCTTTTGAAGGCAAAAAATTACTAATTATGATAAAGGCAGTTTTGTTTCATTTGAGTACTCCTTTTTTTTTCTTTTTTTACCAAACTAATGGCCAAAATAAAGTGAAGCCAAAATGGGCAGAGCATTAAGAAACCTTCAGGCAGTCGTGGTTGTTAGGCGAATCTGGCTTGTGTCTCTGAACACAGTGAGGAAGTCTGCTTATGTGGAGTCAGGTTGTCAGGAGTATGAGATTTTATCATAATATTGGAGAAAAGCATATAAAATTGAGAGGACAAATAAAGTGCTAAAATGCTGTACACTATTATGCACTGATATAAACTTACTCTCACTTTATTGCTACCTGCCATTCTGCTCAGTGCTAACACTATGCTTATAACTACAAGTAAAGTACTTGTAAAGCTGAAAATGTGTTTTCAGTGATTCTTACTGCTTCATGCTACCAAGTGTCTTGGATGGTGGGTGCTTTGGTATTTCTATTGTATAGACTATGGACCCCGCCAGGAAACTGTGATCAATTGGCTTTTTTGCAGTTCTAAAAGTTTAAGTTGACACTTAAAGACTGCAAGGTAGTTCTCCAGGTGAGGAGGAAGAAAGGGACATTCTAGTCAGGTACATTCTAGCATATGTGAAGAACATGCATAAGCAGGAGAGGAGCACACTTATGGAACTAAGGAGAGTCCAAGGTATCTGAGCCTGGTGGCCAAGGGAAGTGCGGTACAAGATAAAATGGCAGTCAGTGTCAAGATTACACTGAGCCCTAGGGCACCGGGTGGCACCTGACTCTTGGTTTCCACTCAAGTGGTGATCTTGGGGTCATGGTATCAAGCCCTGTGGACTCTGCACTCAGCACGGAGTCTCCTTGGAATTCTCTCTCCCTTTCCTGCTTGTGCTCATTTCTCTCTCTCTCTCTCTCTCTCTCTCGATCTCTCTCTTATAGGTAAATAAATCTTGAAAAAAATTACACTGAGCCCTAACAAATATATGGCGAAAGTTTTGGATTTTAATGTAAGACATGTGAAGGGACATGAAGAATTTCAGACAATAGAATAGTATGCTCAGATTTGGGATTTTTGAAAAATCACTTATCTTTAATTTGTAGACTGTATTGGAAGGGACAGGAGCATGTGTGACAAGTCCCATATTGAATCAGTATCATGTACATTAACACTAAAAGTCATCTTAGTATTATTTAAATGAGGGATAAAATAAGGACTTTCCCATGGTCAGGGAGCTGAGTCTTAAACCTGAAACTGCTTACACTAAGCCACTTGATCAAACTGAATCCAAAGATTTGAAAATTTAGGGCCAGTCCCATGTCAGGTGCTAGGTTGGGGAGTGAGAGAAATTATGGCAACACAAGGCAATAAATAGCACATTGTGGCATGTTCCCAGTGTTAGCAGCACCAATGGTACTGAGGTGAGAGCCAGGTGGAGGATGGAGGAAGACATAAGTGGAGAGTCCCAAGGGCAATGGTGCACAGACTGAGGAGTTTTGTGTAGATTGCAAGGTGGCAGTGGTGGTTGATGGATTTAAAGACGGTGTATTTGAAGAGAAAACAGTAGTAAAACTACTGTAATGGTCTAGGTGAGAGATGATTCAACCCTAACGCAAAGTAATTGCTGAGCAAGTAGGGAACATGATAGTTTTGAGAACCATTTAGGAAATTAAATTGGCAAAAACTTGTAGTTTAAGTGAATGTAGAAGTTAGGGAGGAGGAAGAGCCTGGAATTACGTTAGGCTTATGCTTGGGTGACCAAGTGGAGGACGGCACCATTAACTGAAATAAGAAATAGAGGAGAAGGGACTCCTGGGAGGCTCAGTGGTTAAGCGTCTGCCTTCGGCTCAGGTCATGATCCCAGGATCCTGGGATCAAGCCCCGCGTCAGGCTCCCTGCTCAGCGGGAAGCCTGCTTCTCCCTCTCTCACTCCCCCTGCTGGTGTTCCCTCTGTAGCTGTGTCTCTCTCTGTCCAATAAATAACTAAAATCTTAAAAAAAAAAAAAAAGAAAGAAAGAAAGAAATGTAGGAGAAGTCACAGCAAGCTTGGAGGAGAACATAATGAGCCCAGATTTTGCAAAGCTGTGTTTGAGGTGCCCATGAGGCATATGTTCATGTATGTGGTGCAGGATCATCTAATGCTGGGGAGAGTCAGTGTTGGAGAGATGGACAGTTAAAGCCAAGGACAGGAATAAAGGTGCCAGGGTGAGGATGACAAGAAAAGCAAGCTGATGAGACAATGCTGAGAAACAACACCAGAGGGATAGGGATCTCACAAAGACCACTGATAACAGGCATAAACAAAGGAGGAGAAAGAGAAACACAGTCAGGGAAATCTAAATAAGAGAAAATTTCAAGGAAAGGTCATCAACAGTGTCCACATGACAGACAATGTAAAATAATATGCTTGACAAAGAAAAAGTCACTGGGGGTCTTGCACTATCTATAATTAAAACTGTGCTTTCTATTTGACCATTAGAACAGAAGTGAACTGACAATAAAATGTAATGAAAGTCAGAATAGCCACTTGATATTGGGGTTCTCTGTTAAGGAACTCTTACTCTGGAGATGAGGACTACTCAGCTGGCTAGTGGAAAAGAGACCTGCCTTCTGCCCTGCCCAAGGCCATTCCTCACTTTGGATCTCACTGTGGACACAGAAAGGGCCCTTACTGGGCCAGTCACCAGGTGAGAGAATGGTGCACACTGTGGGGTGGGGGGTGTCCTCTCTGTATTGACAGGGTCCCAGACTGTCAGCTTATGTGATGTTCGGGAGTCAAGGACCCAGCTCTGAGACAGGAGAACACCAGCTTTCCTGTTTCCCCAGAACCATGCAGAGAATCTTTTTGCCCCTACACATCCCACTCTCTGCCTTCTTCACCCTGCTCTGTGTCTAGAAAGTACTGGTTGGGTCCAGGTATGGGAGGCAGCCAGGCAAGAGATCAGAGGGCAGGTGGAGAGTAAAGTCCAATTTTTGTCCCAAGGTTCTCCCACCAGAATCCTGTGTCAGCCTGTTTCCCCTGTGAAGGCACAGCTCCTGCTTGGCAGCCCCCTTTATGCAGCTGCCCTCTCAAGAGCTGCAAGAATTCCTCCTTCCTTTTGTCCTTCATACCAAAAGGGGGAAGAACTCCCTCCCTCTTGCTTCTCTCACTGAGGTACTCAATTCATCCTTTCCTGATTTCTCTCAGCTCTTTCCACACCTTATAAATATCTTCTTATTAGGAGGGCACTTGTGATGAGCCCTGGGTGATGTATGGAAGTGTTAAATCACTATATTACACACCTGAAACTAATTTAACACTGTATGTTGACTGGAATTAAAACAAAAATTTAAAAAATAAATTCTCTCAGTTACCAAGTTTACAGTAACTCTCAGGACCCACATTCCCGATTCACAAGGATCCTTGCTAATTATACTTACCCTGCTGCAAGGACGGAGCTGGGGAGAAGCAACTCATATGTTAACCTGGTCACCCTTGACCTACAGTCATAGAGAAGGAAGTTGGTTGTGACTTTCTTTCAGTTCATTTTCAAACATTATACTTCTGTTTTGATAATCTGCCTTCCTTAATGTCCTAATTAACTAAAAAGATACTGTCTTGCCTAGCCCTGACTTTCTTGCCTCACTTTTGAGTTGTCTTAGAATGGAAACTATGCATTAGTGCCACAGAACAACATCAACACAAAGGCTCCCAAGAAGAGATTTCTTCTCCCTTTTGATCATCAACATTGTGTGTCTTTCCACGGAGGTTAAAACATACTCCAAGTCCACACACTGTAGGTCATGACCAGAATGAATATTGACCAAGGGGTGTCCTCACTGGCTGTTGTAGAGAGACATGGCCAACTGATCCAGCCCTGCTGGGCCATGGAACCACACATGTGGAAGCCACATTGTGCCTCAGCTCATTAGACACTATATGAATTATTTGTAGAAATTAGAAAATTTTCCTGTGACTCCCAGTAATACCATATCTCATATATTATTTGTTTAAAACCTTTTGCAGAAACATGTTAGAATTTTAAGAGAATCTTTTCTCTTTTTCTCTTTGTTTGGTGTGTTTTCTGTCAAACCAATAGGGTTGCGGATCCCTAACACAGCCCCAGTTAACACCTTATGTTAATTGTTACTAGGACTGCTATTCTGGGAATTATGTTTGGCTTAGAAGATGCATAGTAAGAAGGGACTTCTCCCAGGGGACGTTTTTCATAGATATTTCCTGAACCATCTCTCCATCTCTGATGCAATCCACCCCAAATGGGTCTAGAGAAGAGGAGGGTGCCTCTCCATTTCCATCTTTGCTGCCCCCTCTCTACTTGAAAACACTGGTCTGGAGTACAGCTGGAGGCACTTCAGATCTTCAACTTCTGAGAGCTGAATCAGAAGAGCCATTTTAAAAACATGAGCGTATTATTTGTATCACTCATCCTTCATACAATTGTCTTATGATTTCACTTATGCATAAACACATGAGTTTCAGGGGAGAGCAAGAAGGTCAGGAGTTTTTAATTCAGAAATAATCATAAACACTGATGCACAACAGAGCAAGCAAGGACATTTAGGGCAGGTTTGTAAAAGCCTGTCAATTGAGGAATTGACCAACAGCTAGTTTGAAGGATAACTGGTTTCCCGGGAACTGAGGTACTCTTTGATCCCGGAAAAGCCACTTTCTGTCTTCCCTTGAATGGCTCGGGATAAGCTGAATAGACACCCCAGAGTGTAACCAGTACATGCCACAAACACAAACCCTCATCCTCCTCACTCATCTGGCTCGCTCAACCTCACCAAACTCACTGTTCTATATGCAAAGAGTGGAAAGTATTTTGATTTAATAAGTATTCATAACGATATTACTACCTATATTCCCAATACAGTATCTGGCATCTACAAAAAATATATTGACTGAATGAATTAAGAATAATGGCAGGTTGGGGGTGCCTGGGTGGCGCAGTCGTTAGGCGTCTGCCTTCGGCTCAAGGCGTGATCCCGGCATTCCGGGATCGAGTCCCACATCGAGTCCCACATCGAGTCCCACATCGGGCTCCTCGGCTGGGAGCCTGCTTCTTCCTCTCCCTCTCCCCTGCTGTGTTCCCTCTCTCGCTGGCTGTCTCTCTGTCACATAAATAAACAAAATCTTTAAAAAAAAAAAAGAATAATGTCAGGTTATATGTTACATTTCACAATAAAGAAGCAAAAGTGGATGGATGGACTTGAGACCAGAAAAGGTGCTGATAGAATCTTACCATGTTTGAAAGGCAGCATTAACTTGATACAGTGGTTACATTTGATTTAATATCACCTTGGTGATATTAATACTTTAATAGCATTTTTTCCCTTTTTCTTACATACTTCTTAAAGCAAAATTATGTGCAAAGTGACAGAACTCAAGGGATAATAAATCTGGAGAAAATAAGCTGGTAGTTTCATTTAAATCTTAGGTAGTATTGTGTACATTTACTAAGATCAAAAAACCCACTGAGCTTAACAAAATTTTGAAGTTCTTGACTCCAAAGAGTTTAGACTCAGAATAAGCTTTGTATTTGAAGACAGTGCTTGCCAAAAATGTCACGTGTTTTGCAATAAATTTCACAATTATTCAGTTAGCACTCAGTCTAGAAATAAAATCTCCTGAGTGGAGAAGCCACAATAACTCCTGACATCAAATAATACCATCCCTGACTGACTCTTTTGTTTTATAAGAAAAGAGGTTTCCAATTTCTAGCATTTTTACAGCATATGCCATTAAAATTAAAGGCTGTAGACTACACTCAAAGAGTGATACTTGAAAAGAAGATCAAAGCTTAGTTTTACAAACTACAAAAAAAAAGTACAGAATGTTTGAATAATCCTCCCTAAGAAAGAGATAATTGCAGTAATATAACAGGTGACACAGAGGTGAATTTTGTTTGCTTTTATTCCCGATTTCCTTTTCTCCCTCCTCTAGACCTCAGCTTAACAGAAAGTGAAAACAAAAACATTTGAACAGCAGAGGGAGTAGGTGCTATAACATATTACTTTGGGTAAAGAGATAAAAGTAAATAAAAATAGATGCACATATAAAAATTTTCAACAATACAGCAAAATTGAAACCCAGTTTGACTTCAAATGTACTATTTTTACTGATTTCAAAATCTTTGCAGTATATCAAAGCATCTCTTTGTACTGATGGCTATAACAGTAGCATAAATTTCTGTAAGCCTTTGATTTTGTCAAAGTATTTCATATGATAATATTTCATTCGAATGTGATAACTTCCTTGTACTTTAGGCAGAATAACTCTAACTCTATTTTATAATTAAAACACAGGATCCAAGGTCTCAAGCCACATAGCCAAGATCATTTAGTAAGTGGAGGATCCAGAAATAGAATCATTCTTTTGAATCCCACCCAGTGATCTTTTCACCTCCTCAGGATGCACAAAAATTTTAGTTTGAATGAAAGCAGAGATGAGTCATAGGAGTAAAATTAAAATGTGAGAAGAACGTCAAGTGTTTGCTCTAACTTTGAAGTATGAACTATGGCTTCATTGTCTCTTGTGCAAGAGCTAGTTAATATATTTTATGAAACAGAGACAAATGGTCACAATGGGAATTATTTGGAAAATTTTCACCAATGTTAGTATGTTAAACTCCCCTAAAACAAAGGGTTATATTTAGACAACTACAGTAAGTAGAGGGAAAGACTAGTCAGTTCCACAGGAAAGTCGAAGAAAGGCGCTAAGTGTCATACTGCAAATATGTTTATTTGAAGAAAAGTAATTGATATGAACAGGACTGTATCACACATGTGAAAGTAATACAATTAAAAATATAGTACAATTTATCGAGTTTAGTTGGTAGACATCAAGAAAATATCATTTATTGTTTAATATAGAAAAAATTCTTTTTCATTGGTTTAAAAAGATTACTTGTTTTGGTAATATGAACCAAAAATCCAAAATGTTTACCAAGGTATTAAGAAGTTTTGCTCCCTCCCATCCTATCTCCATCTCCCCTATTCTATCCCTATCTTATACAAGTAAACTACTTTTTGAGTTTCCTCTGTGTTCTATTTTTTACCCCTTTATGCAAATATAATTAAAGTGCTTTCTCTACATTTTTACACAAAAAATATACATTGTCTTGAACCATGTGTTTTTCATGTAGCATATACACTGGAGATATTTCTATATCAATACAGTTTTCTTATTCTTTTAAAAATTGTCTTAATTTCTTCAGAACATTCCATTTTGTGGATATACCAGGGTTTATATAACACATCCTTCACAAATAGAAACTTAGATTGTTTTCATTTCCTTCTACCAGAAACAATATTGCAAGTGTGTTTACATGTCATTATACCTGTATACAGGTAGGATAAGTTCCCAGAGGTTGAATAATTTGATCACAAGTGAGATAGAGTGGTGTATTGAAATAGGCTGTTAACATTTTAGGGATATTTAATCAGCTGTTAAAAACTGATATTACTAAAAGTTACATCACATAAACTTACAGTTAAATAAATTATAATTGAAGGTAATAGATACTTAAAAATGAATCACTTCATATTATTTATTATTTTTTTATGTTTTACTATAATCCATGCTTTGGAGTATATGGCTGTTGTATCAGTACAGGGGAAACTATATAATGAGCTACTACTGCCACTCTCTTCCCAATTTCAGGTTTAGTAGCATTATACTTGTAGTGGAAATCAGCAATGGTAGGAATATTTACACCTCAGAAACTGGCAAATGTTACAAATCATGGTTTTTGTTAGTGTTTACCAGAGAGTTGGTTGTTAAACATTTATTTGCATACCACTCATTGATGACTTTAATCTAATTGTGATCTATAACAGTTTTGTAGACTTTACTTTGGTAAACTGAAATTAAATACTTTTAATTGATATCTGATTCTCACCATCCACAGAATTCACTTATTTTATTGAGTCTCCTTCCGTTTAATGGCAATATAGTTATTTGCATGAACTCAATAAGAATCTTATTGCTTTATAGCTTCACTTTATGTATAAAAACACGAGTTTCAAGGAGAGAGAGATGGTCAGGAGATTTTAATTGAGGAATAACCATAACTAATCATGCATAAATTAGCAAGCAAGGACATTAGGGTAGGTTTACAAAGTCACTGTCCATTGAGGAACTGACCAACTGCTAGTTTGGAAGATAACTAGTTTCCCAGGAACCGAGGTACTCTTTGACCTCTGAACAACTGTTTTCTGCCTTATCCTTGGCTGTCCCAGGAGAGGTCATGCAGACACCCCAGAGTGTGAACAATGCATGAACAAAGTGAGAATTTCAACAAAGAGATAGAAAATATATTAAAAATACCAAACAGAAATTACAGAGCTAAAGAATACGATAATTAAACTGGAAAAATGCAATATAGAGGTTAAATAGCAAAGTAAATCAAGTGAAGAAAAGATCAGCCAACTTGAAGACAAGGTAGTAGAATTCATCCAACTAAAGGAGCAAAAGAAAAAAAGATTAGAAAAGAATAAAGTTAAAGGGATACTAGGAAGTGGTCCAATATACGTATTATAGGGGATCCAGAAGATGAAGAGAGAGAAAAAGGGCAGAAAGCTTATTCAAAGAAATAATGACAGAAAATTTTTCTAACCTGGGAAAAGAAATAGACATCCAAATAAAGAAATCCCTTAAAGTTGTAAACAAGATGAATCTGGAGACACCCACACCAAAACACACTATAATTAAATTGTCAAAAATTAAAGGCAAGGAATCTTAAAAGCAGCAAAAGAAAAATAATTTTTACAAACAAGAGAATGTCCATAGACTGTAAGCAGATTTTTAGTGGAAACTTTGCAGACCAGAAGAAAATGGGGTGACATATTCAAAGTGCTGAAAGGAAAACAAAACAAAACAAAACAAAACAAAACAAAACAAAACAAAATAACCCTGCCAACCAAGAATGCTCAACCTGGCAAAGTTGTCCTTTAGAACTGAAGGACAGATAGTTTTCTAGTCAAAAAAAGCTGAAAGAATTCATCAGCAGTAGACTGGTTTTACAAAAATTGTTGAAGGCAGTTCTTCACACTGAAATGATAGGACACTATCTAGTAACAGAAAAACATATTATGAACTTATAAATCACACTGAGATAGGTGAATACATAGTTAAATTCAGAATACTCTAATATTGTAATGGTGATGAGTAAATGGTTTATAACTCTAGTGTGAAGGTTAAAAGAAAAAACTATTAAAAATAACTACAGCTGGGGTGCCTGGGTGGCTCAGTTGGTTAGATGGCTGCTTTCGGCTCGGGTCATGATCTCAGGTTCCTGGGATCGAGCCCCACATTGGGCTCCCTGCTCAGTGGGGAGTCTGCTTCTCCCTCTCCCTCTACTTCCCTCCCTGCTTGTGCTCTTTCTCTAAAGAAAAAAAAATAACTACAACTATGGTAATTTGTTTATGGTAAACAGTATGGAGGTTCCTCAAGAAATTAAAAATAGAATTTCCATATGATCCAGAAATCCCAGTTCTGGATATGTATCCAATGGAGATAAAACCATTATCTTGAAGAGATATGTGTACTCATATGTTTAATGCAGCATTATTTGCAATAGCCAAGGAATGGAAATAACTTTTAGTGCCCATTAATGGATAAATGAATACAGAAAATGTGGAATATTATTCAGCCTTAAGAAATAAGGAAACCATGCCATATGTGATATGTCCTTGCACAATGTATATGTATATCAAATTATCATATTGTATTTTAAATATCTTAAAATTTTATTTGTCAATTATACCTTAGTAAAAAAATAATTAAATTGAGAGATGCCTGGGTGGCTCAGTCAGTTAAGCAGCTGACTCTTGATTTCGGTTCAGGTCATGATATCAGGGTCCTGGGATCAAGCCCCATGTAGCTCCACTGCTCAGCTGGGAGTCTCCTCAAGGATTCTCCCTGACTGTCCCTCTGTCCCTCCCCCCACTCATGTGTGCTCTCTCTCTAAAATAAATAAATCCTCAACAAAATTAAATTGAAAAATACAGTTTACTTGCATCCACAGGATTGCCAAAATAATCTCACAAAACATATAATGTAAGATCCACTTTTTGTCTCCTACTCTTTGTCCAATTTAAATGGACTTGCATAGTTATATTATGAATAATATTTAAGGAATATACAAGTATTACGTAAAATGATTTTGCTCCATAAGCTTCCTTTAATTTTAAATGAAACATATCAAGTTGGATTTTGAAGAAAATTTACTACCTATCTAAATAATTATTTATTAATACCATCATGATTAAAATGTAAAAAGTAGAGTAAGTGTTGTCTGAACTTCTTCTTCTTTCTTCTTTTTTGTCCTTTTTGGTACATATTGAAATTTGTTTCTGGACTTAATAGAAGGTAAATGTGAATGTTCCTCAATCTTTTGAAAAAAAATATTTCTCCAATGTAAAAACACAGACTTTAGTAAAAGTCGATCAAATGTACCTTACTAACTGTGTTGTTTTAGTCTTTTATATTCTCATTTATTTACTGTCAACTTGATGTATTATGTGAGGTGAATTAAATTCCCTTAGCAGAAGTGTGTTTCTTTCTGTTCCTTGTGCTTCTGTACTTTCTGTTTCATGGATATTACTTCCATATTTTTGATGCATTGCTATTCATAGTTATTTATAAGTGTTACATTTTCCTTGCAAATTTAACTTATTAACATTAATATAATTCTTTCTGTCCTGTATTTCATGTTGTCTGATATTAATATCTAGGAAGAAAGAAGTTAAACAGTTGGCCTGCAATTCAGTTCTCTTCACTAATAGGATTTAGAGGTCTCCTGTGTAATAAGGAGACAGGTGGTTGTCTGATTACTTGTAAGCATGCCATAATAGATACTGTAGAAAATAAACTAATGGAAATAGCTAGGATGAATATCCTTATTTATTAAATGCTTTCAGCAGGATGTTCCTGGCCTAAGATTGTTTGTGGTAAATAACTTAAGAATCTTTGGGTGTATGAGCCATAGCTTCCTAGAAAATAACACATAAATTAGGTATATCTGAGATAAAATGGAGGCATTTCATAACTTCATTGCTCCCTCCTATGCAAGTAAGTTGACCACATGCCTACTTAGAGATTTTTATCTTTTGAGTATGACGTAGCGTATGTCACGATTGAATTCTATGTGTTAGGGGTGCCTGGGTGGCTCAGTCCCTTAAGCAGCTGCCTTCGGCTCAGGTCATGATCCAGGGTTCTGGGATTCTTCTCCCTCTGCCTGCTGCTCCTCCTGTTTGTACTCTCTTTCTCCTTCTCTCTGACAAATATATAAAATCTTTTTTTTAAAAGATTTTACTTATTTATTTGACAGAGAAAGAGACAGCCAACAAGAGAGGGAACACAAGCGGGGGTGGTGGGAGAGGAAGAAGCAGGCTCCCAACAGAGGAGTCTGATGCAGGGCTTGATCCCAGGATTCTGGGATCACGCCCTGAGCTGAAGGCAGATGCTTAATGACTGAGCCACCCAGGTGCCCTTAAATAAAATCTTTAAAAAAAATGAATCCTATGTGTTAGCACAACATCACCCCTGCTTTTTTTTCCTTTGCATTTCTCTAGGATAATTTTTCATCATTTTATCTGCAACTCTTCCAAGTGACTTCAATTTAGGAATGTCCCTTACAAATAGCACAGACCTGAGGTTTGACTTTTAATTCAATTTGAAAATCTTTTTTACACTTAGAGGTGAATTAAGCTCATTTATATTTATTAACCTCACAGATATGTTTAGACTCAATTATCTCAGATTATTTTGTGTTAAGTTTTCTGATTTCTGTATTTTTTTTCTTACAATTTTAATATACGCTGTTTTCTTTTCCTTGTGTTTGATATGTAATTCTTCCATTTAGGGTGGATTATATGTTTGTATTAGTCAGCTCGGGCTACCATCACAATGTACCATAGACTGGGGAGTTTAAACAACAGAAATTTATTTTCTCACATTTCTGGAGATGAAGGTGCCAGTAGGGCTGGTTTCTGGTAAGAGCTCTATTTTTCGTCCATAGATGACTGCCTTCTTGCTATGTCCTCATATGGCCTTTTCTGTGGGCATGTGTACAGATAGAGAAAGCTAGTGCCTCTTCCTCTTCTTATAAGGATACAAGTCCTTCAACTTTAATTTCTGCTTAAAAACCCTATCTTCAAATACAATCACATTAAAGATTATAGCTTCAACATACAAATTTGTGGGGACACAATTCAATCCATAACAATATTTATAAAGTTAAAGTGGTTGTATTTATGATTATAATTTTATAAAATTTATTCTCTAAGCTTTTACATATTCAAATAAATTTTTCTTTGTCATTACACATAAAAGACAGTTTGACTAGATATAAGATGCTTGGTTCACACTTTCTTTCCTTGAGTATTTTGTAAATATTAAATATTTCACTGTCTATGGCTTTAACTACTCTCATGGAGAAATGAAACCAGCTTAATTGTGTTACTCTTATAAACTGGATCATTTTTCTCAACTGCCCACAGATTTTTTTCATTATTTTTTAAGGTCCAATAAATTTACCTAGTTGTTTCTCAATGTTGATCACTTCAGACCAAATTTTGCGGTACAAATCTTATCATTTCAGATTGTAGAAGTCAGTCTCTTTGTAGAGATTTTGAAGCATGGAATGTTATCTTGACATCATCCTTTCACTATAAGAACTTCCTACAACTAGATACTCCAAGAAAATAAAAATCAGTCATTGAGGAATAATCAAAGTGAAAAAATGAAAAGAAAATATATTTAAAAGGAGATTGGGAGGAAATGATATACACAGATGAAAAGTAAAAAATGTATAATTAACTGAAGAAAAACAAAACAATTTTGTGGAATGATATAAAGATATAAACCAGGAAACATTTTCTGAAATAGCAGGAAGCCCCAGCAATAGGACTAGAGACTGCTTCCCCACTCCCACCTCTTCCTGTGCTCCTCTTCTCCATCCTTCTTTGTGTGTGCATGGGCACACACACACAAGGTGTCTGGGACATTAGCACACTCTCTCCTTCTTATACTGGACATACTCTATGGCCTACTCAAAAGATAAAATCCATAAGTAGTCATCTGGTCATGTTACTTGCATAGGAGGGAGTATTTAAGTCTCCAGCCACTCTCCTTGGAGCCAGAATCAAGCAGGGTTAGGTAGTTTAGACATGCTATTTAGCCACATAGTATCACAAATTCAATATATTTAATATACAATTAATCCTCAGAATTAAATCCACTTTTTCTCTCTCTAAGCATTTTATCAGTGGTGTTGACTATGACTAGACTTTTGGAAGATTCAGAAGTAAGAAAGGCCAGAAAAGAGATTCTTTTTTTTTTAAAGATTTTATTTATTCATTGGAGAGAAAGAAACACAAGCAAGGGGAGAGGCAGAGAGAGAAGAAGCAGCAGACTCCCCCCCCGCCCCCAGCTAGGAGCCTGACGTGGGACTCAATCCCAGGACCCTGGGATCATGACTTGAGCTGAAGGCAGATACTTAACCATCTGAGCCACCCAGGCACCCCTAGGAAAGAGATTTTGATGCATGCACAACTCTTGTTACATTGGTAGATTGATATAAAATACAAATGAATAAATAAATATATTTTATTATACAATTTAAACATTAAATTTCATTCATACATGTACTACAAAACAAGATTTTGTAAAGATTTTGTAAAGCTCCCCCATATGACAGAACTTGAAAAGAAAATATTTCATATTGACATTCAGAGATTGCCTTCACACAAACAGCACCATTTAGCTCTGAAAGGTAAGAATGCATTTCAGTTTGTTTATAGCACACAGTGGGTGACAGGTTCTAAACCAAATTAATTGTTTATGTTTTTATAGAAGATACGAACAATACTATATCAAATTTTGATCTGATGAATAGTTTCTTATGTAAAGGTAAATTAAATATTACATTACTCATACCAGACTTCAATTACAAGAGTTGTATTGGATGTGAATTAGTGTTTTTCCAACAAGAGTTACAGTGGGACTTTCACTGTCTCTGGGCCTTGACCGGCCTGTTGTGAAGTGTGCACCTTCCTGGAGAAGGCTTATCTGGAGACGCAGGCACCAATACTGCTTGGAATGCATTCAGCTCATACTTTGAAAGTCAAATGACCGACACTCATTTTAGTCATTTGCTGAAGATCTTGGCTTTTTTTGGGGGGGGGGGAGAGACATCAATATAAATTTAGTTGTAAATTTAGGATTTATTTTCATTTATCTTAAATATATAAAACTTCTCAAGTTTGTGCTTTTTTCATGAGAAGATAGAATATCTTGCACAGAGATAGAATACCTTCCATATAAACAACTTGTAGAATGAAGCATGAAACTGACATCCAATAGGCAATATAAAAATGTAATGAACATATAGACTATAAAATGCAATTGAAATTTCCCGTCTCTCTTCACTTCTTTGTTTAGAATTGCTGATAAATCAACTTTTAAAATTATCATACATATGCCAATATCTAACCACAGACCATACTATTTTGGATCTGTAAGGACAAAAGTGAGTTGCTATAACTTTAAAGTACCATCATTGATCTAAGAAAGAAAGAAGGATCAAGAAGAGAGAGAGAAAGAATGAGAGAGAGGGACACAGAATACATAGATATGATTAAAAGGATACGGCTATGCCAATATAGTCGTTTCTCAAAAAAAATTTACATGTCCCTTTTATAATTCCATCCAGAAACTTTAGTACATGTGGAAATAGTGGGTTTTTAAAAATTTAAATATTATTCAGATATTTGGTAATAGTCAAAGTGACTTCTAGGCTTGTACAGTGAATCAGATTAATCAGACTATTGTTTTGGATGGCTCATGAAACACGATATGATAACAGTTATGTAAGAGGAGCACCAAAGTGTTCTTAGCAATGACAGCATTTTGGAAATATGTGCTTGGATCAGTACAAGTCCACTCAAAAAAGAGAAACCACTGCAGGTATTGCAAACAAGAATATTTAATCCTGGGAACTGGTTACATAGCTGAAGAGACAAACAGGAGACAGAGGACCAGTGAATAGAATGAAGTTATACCAGCTTGAGACTGAAGGACTTGGGGAAATGGTGTTTGTAAAGCCCAGGCAGGATCTGAGGAATGTATTAATGGCAAGAGATAAAACAACAGGAGGGGCTGCCCAAAGGGAGCTCAGACCCCATTGTGAAGGACTGCTTCTCCACTCCACCCCAGCCTGCCCCCCTGGTGCAGCTGGAGCCACAGGGTAGTGTAGCTACTGCTAAAGATGCCCCTTGAAACAGGGAACCTGGGAAAGGAACATTCTGGCCTCTCATTCCTCTCAAGCCCAAACTTCTCCTGGGCCCCCTGTTGGTTAAACTGCTGGGAAGCCAGAATATAACAAAGCATGGAAATGTATTCCTTGCATTATAGAGGAAATGTCATGTGTGGAATGTACCAGACAGCAAACTAGTAAATGCTTGCTCAATGTCCCTAGCATGGAACTTTGAAAACAAGACTGCTTTGGACGTCGACATTTCTGTATGTATGTTCATTTGTTCCACAGATAATTGAGCACA
Organism: Ailuropoda melanoleuca; assembly: GCF_002007445.2. Classification (NCBI taxonomy): domain Eukaryota; kingdom Metazoa; phylum Chordata; class Mammalia; order Carnivora; family Ursidae; genus Ailuropoda; species Ailuropoda melanoleuca. Next base: position 6,096,974 of record NW_023179820.1, read on the forward strand.
TACTACATGCAGGCTCAATTCTAGTCTCCAGGAAGAAAAACATCTCGTGCCTCATGAAACTTACTAATGAGGAAGACAGGCAATAAACAAGTAAACTCATAAATAAACATAAAACAGGGCTGTGAGAGAGAGAGACTGTTCAGCAAGGCATCTGTGAAGCCTCCACACTCGAACTGGGGTCTGAAGGACAGCCAGGAGCCAGCCATCAGGGCCAGCCTGGCAGCCTGATTGCTCCAAGGAACAGAAAAAAAAGCAGTAGCTGGAGGCATTAAGGAGAGAAGGATGAGACATGAGGCTGAAGAAAAAGCAGGTGCCTGATAACACAGGGTCTCAGAGAGGGCTAAGGAATCTTATCCCAAGTATAATGAAAATTTAAACCTTAAACTGTAGAAAATTTAAACCAAAGAGTGGCATGATCTCATTTTTTTATTTCAAAAACATTACTCATACTGCTGTATTTGCAAAATATTATGGTGATGGGGAAACAAGAGTGAATGTAGGAAGGCAAACTAAGAAGATATTGTAGTAGTCCAGGCAGAGATGATAGTAGTATGGACCATGGGCTAGTGGTGGAAATAGACAGAAATGAATGAATTTGAAGATTATGTAGAACTTAACAAAGTGCTAATAGAATGAATGTAGGGGATGAAATAAAGAAAGAAATCAAGGGTAGTTTCTAGATTTTTGTTTTGAATAACTGGGGTGCCAGTTTACTAATGTAGGGGAGTTTCAGAGCTGAGCTGTCATTAATGATGATTTGGACAAGCTAATTATCATTTTTCAGCATCCAAATGAAAGTATTTTATTCAATTGGAAACAATTCTATTAATCACTGAAGGGAGTACTAGAGAGATACATTTAGAGGTCATTGACACTTAAATGGTAATGCAGAGCCACAGGATTAGGCAAAAGAGAAAGCACAGATAGAGCTTGTGTCATTCTGGCAGGAGCTTGATTGGCTTGTAGGAAAAATTCAGCATAAAATCCTTTTGGTTGAGGGATTCATGGAGAACATTTTGGGACAGATATTCCCATGTCTGAGCTCCTTTGTATGGGTGCATTGCAGAGCACTAATTGAAGAGACATTGAGCATTTGTCACATGAAAAACTACACTAGAAATTTGCTGCTAATACTCGTCCTGTCCTATTTTCAAGACTTTCTGTGTTTCTCTGGACTTTTTATGAGATTTTAGAAATATTCCAACCATTATTTCTTCAAATTTTTCCCCTCCATTTTTCCTATCATTCTAGGACTCCAATTACACATATGTTACACCTTTATATCATACCCCACTGTATCTTTTGCATACTCTGTCCTGTTTTTTGTTTGTTTGCTTTCTCTTTTTGCTTCCTTTTGGATATATATATTCAATAAGCCTGCCTTCCTGTTTACTGATACTAACTTCTGCTGCATCCAGTCTGTTGTTAAGCCTATTGAGTGAGTTCTTACTTAGGATATTATATTTTAGTTCTGTAATACTCATTGGATTTTTATAAATTCTAATTCTTTGTTGAAATACTCCTCTTTCATCCGTTTTTGGTCCAGTTTTTTTTAACCTTTTTTTTAAACATTGTAATAATAGTTATATTAAAGCCTTCTGTATTATTTCAAAAATCTAGATCATTTTTGGTATCCTTATACTGGCAGAATTATCTTTTGATTATTGATTCCTTTTCCTGCTTATTTAAGTATCTAAGTATTTAGTAATTGAATGCTAGACATTGTAGATGATATGTTATAAAAACTGGGAATTACGTTATCCCCTTCTCAAGAGTCTGGGTTTTGTTCTGACAGGTAGATAAATTGCTGGTAGATCATCTATATCTTGTCAGGCTAAGTCACTTCAAATGTCGTTTTGTGTTGAAGGTCTCACTGAGTTATTCCACTCTTTTCTCCAGCCCAGTGAATATCTTTATGATCAGGGTACTATACTTAAATGAAATAAGTCATACTGAGAAAACAAATCCCATATGATTCCACTTATAAATGGAATCTTAAAAAAAAAAGAATAAACAAAGAGCAGAATTAGATCTACAAATACAGAAAACAAACTGATGGTTGCCAGAGGGGAGGGAGTGAGGGAATGGTCAAAAAGGGAGAAGGGAAATGGGAGATACAGGCCTCCAATTATGGAATGAATAAGTCACTGGAATAAAAGGCACAGGTTAAGGAATACAGTCAATGATATCGTAATAGCGATGTAATGGGACAGATGGTAGCTACACTGGCAGTGAACATAGCGTAATGTATAAACTTGTCAAATCACTAAGCTGTACACCTGAAACTAATGTAAGGTATCAACTATACTCAAATTTAAGAGAGCATTTTTAAATGTAGTTCTGTGTTTATTCCTAAGGCATAGCCCTTACTGCTAGCGTTTTATCCTTTCTCATAATGTGTGGTTTTTTTGGGTTTTCTGAAGGTATGGGAGAGATATCCCTCCCTCCAAATCTCTCCACTCTAAGCTTGAATTTTAACGTCTTCCCAGAAATGTATGCTCTTCAGAACTTTCACTTAGTTCTTGGCCTCCCAGTGGCTGCGTTCTTCTATGTTCTCACACAGCTACAAGTCATCCAAGGACCTAAGATGAGTTTCCACTCATATTTTGCAGCTCCTTCTTCTGTGGCCCACCCTCTGTCAATCTGTCCCCCAAATCTCAGTCATCTTAGTACTTTGAACTCTTCTCTGTCACTTCCACCAGCAGGACCACTGCTTCCTTCTTGGGCTCATTTTCCCTGAATCATGGCCTGGAAGTATGTCCCCAGGATGCAAGCCTGGGTGAATTTGTAGTTCACCCTGTGTACCCCTGTGTTTCCAGCATTACAAGCCTACTTGTAATTGCTTTTCCATTGCTTTCTGGTGCCTGAAAGAGGTTCTGTTTAAATATATTTTTCCAGATGTTATAGTTGTTTAGGACAGGATATAAATCTGATTTTACCTAATTTCTTATGGCTAGCAACCTAGTTATATGTTTATAATTGCTTTCCAACTTAGTCAACTTTGATTTCAGAATGCAGTCTCTCTAATATCAAGACTTTGAAATTTGCTGATGGTTTTTTTAAGGTTAGGACACAGTCCATTTTTATATGAACAGCCCAGATATTCTATAAAATGTATATTCTTAACAAGTGAATATAGGATTCTACATGCACCCATTATATTAAACTCACTAATTGTGTTGTTCACATCATTGATACTATTATTAATTATTTTTGCTTACCTAATCTATCAATTTTTGAAATTGATGTTAAATTTATCAGTTTCTCCTTAGCTTCAATTCATTTTCTTTTTTTTTTAAAGATTTTATTCATTTATTTGAGAGAGAGAGGGAAAGAGCACAAGCGGGGTGAGGAGGAAGGGGTAGAAGCAGGCTCCCCACTGAGGAGGGAGCCTGACTCTGGGCTTGATTGCAGGACCCTGGGATCATGACCTGAGCTGAAGGCAGCTTCTTAACCAACTGAGGCACCCAGGTGCCCCTCTATTCATTTTCAGTTTAGGTCTTTTGAGGTAATATTATAAATTCATTCAAGTTCAAAGTTGTTTTTTATATTCCATATATTTGATCCTTTACTTATCATCACTTATTGAATCCTTTGTATCCTTAATGATATTTTTTGACCAAAAGCCTAGTTTGTCTTTTATTAATATAGCAATGACAGCTTTCTTGTTTCTAGCCTTTTACTCTAAAAATGTTTGTGAAGTTATAGGTGTATGTCCTGTAAGAATATATCGAGTTGTATTTTGTTATTCTATCCAATATGACATTCTGTATCTTCTCATTGTTGGGGTTAGTCCACTTATATTTTTGTTATTATTGATATATTTGAATTTAGTGCTATCATTTTGTTTTTCTATATTTCCAGATTTTTAAATATTTTCTTCTGTTTTGTTTCTTCTTTTAGATTGACTTGGTTACTAAAAATTTTTTTCTTTTTTTTTAAGATTTTTTATTTATTTGACAGAGAGAGACAGCCAGTGAGAGAGGGAACACAAGCAGGGGGAGTTGGAGAGGAAGACGTAGGCTCCTAGCGGAGGAGCCTGATGTGGGGCTCGATCCTAGGACTCTGGGATCACGCCCTGAGCCGAAGGCAGACGCTTAACGACTGCGCCACCCAGGTGCCTTTCTAGATATTTTTCAACCTCTACTCTTTCACAAGTTTTACACTGTGTTCTTATTTACTCAGCAGTTATCCATATAATGTCAGCATGCTATATAAGTCAGAGCACTTTCAGGGAACTAAACACTTAAATGAGAATATCTTAATAAAGGGATTTTTCCTGAGGTATAGTAGGGTATAGCAGGGTTTTGTGAAGAACAGTGAGTGGTCATTAGCTCTTGGAGGTTTCAAAGGGCAGGGGAGGTATAATGGTTTCCAAGCCCAGGAAGGGGAGATGCAGCCATAAGAGCTTTAAAAGAGCCCTGTCCAACAGACTCTGTCTTTGCAAAAGGGATGCAGCCCACCTGTGACCCAATTGGGAGGAAGCCAGGCAAACAAATATCTCCACTTCACTCTTCTGTCACCTCTAATCCAACTGAAATCCAAAGGGCAAGGGGACCCATGGAGCAGCCACAAGGGTCCCCTTCCCAGGCAAAGAGCAGGATGATTAAAGATTAAAGCTCTTAGATTGTAGTTCAACATTGTTCTAAAGATTTTCATCACGCTTGTCCAAATATAGCAGATTATTCCTGGTGGTAATATATGTGGCAAAATGCAAGTGGACATAAAGCCAATAAATATTGATTCTCAGGTATGAGTTTGCCAAATAAGCAAGAAAGACTAAAGATCCTATGACAGGTAGCTATTAAGAATGGAAAAGGCAAAGCTACTATGATTTACTCTCTACTGAATATCATCTCAGCCCACCACCCTTTTGCTCTGGCCCCTGCTCTGGCAACCAGCCACCATCAGGTGTAGCCTGAGAGCACCTTACCTCAATTACACCACGTGGCTCTTGCCTTCTGCCATAATGTTTTAGCTACCATTATGTGGAATTCCTGCAGGAGACTGCTCAGCTATTCTGGCACAAGCACAAATCTAGAAATGTGAGACAGTTAACAGCCCTGCAACAACCCTTGCCCACTGGCGAATAAAAGTTCCCATTTTCTGTGTCTCAGATGGATATTTCTGTGCATTCCACAAAATTCTTTGGAGTATTCTCAGCAGGAGCCCCAGTTGTCCACAGCTGTGACCAGCTAGCTCAATAATGAACTAATACCTCCTCTCCATTTTATTCTTCACAGCCTCTCACCCCCATCTTCCTCTTTGTGATCACTTTCCAAAATAGTCTACCTTCAGGCAAGCTACACTGGTTGCTATAGTGCTCCGCCCAGCCCTCCTGTGAGATCAAAGGCACTCAAGTCACAATCTTGGAAGTATTGTTTGTTGATGGCTCTCTAAGAATCACTTTTCACTGAAAAAGCTACATTACTCAAGGCTAGCCTACTTTCCTGGGGTGAGTTAACTTCCAAGGACTGGTCGGTATTAGAGTACAAAGGTCTAGACCCCTTCCCTGGTTTGGAAGAACTCTGCAAGGCCATCTCAGATTCAGAGCCCTCTATAGGATTGGCTGAGGCCTCTATTGGCGGGACATCGCAGTTCAACTTCTCCATTTGTCCACACCTGCTTCTCCCATACTTGTTCATTTGGAAAACCCATTCAGCACAAATCTACACCTCAGGCACTGTTTCCAAGTTTCCAAAGATACAATCCTTGTCCTAGGCTTTGTTTTGGGGAGGTAACCCAAGCTAAGGCAGTTGCCATGAATTCTCTCTCTCTGTTCCTCTCTTCACCCCCCATCACAAGTGTGTGTGGGTGTGTTTTGGGGGGGTTGATGATCATTTACTTTTCAGCAGTATCTTCTTAAGGTTTTCATTACAGTATCTCTGGCAAAGGAATTGTCATAACAAAAGAGAGGGTAATCACTTTTTTTTAAGGATCCTCTGTACTTGTACTTTTTTTTTTAAGTAAGCTCTATGCCCCACATGGGGTTCAAACTCACAACCCTGTGATCAAGAGCCACATGGTCTACTGACTGAGTCAGCCAGGCACCCAGAGAGTAATTACTTTTTAAGATGGAATTCAGGACTAAAAACTAAAGCATCCCAATCAATCATCAGGTAGATTAGGGACAGTGGAAAGAAGCACATCTCAGGATGTTTTGTCCCCCTGTCTTACTGAAAAATCACATTTATTTATCATTATTTGGTGACATTACAATGAATAAAGTTGTAAATTCATATTTTTTCTTTAATTTTCTAAGCAGTGGAGATCTAGAATTAATTTTCACCTTTTTATTCTGTATAAACTTTTTTCCCCTCTGGTTATGCCTACAAATCCTTGCCTATTTGGATTTTAGCTGCTCTCAACTCGGTTGTTCCATTGCTAATCGATTATCCTTTGTAATTGCAATTTTGAAATTAGGAGGCAATATACCACTTTTTCAAGGTAACTAATAAATTGATAGAGATATTAAATTTCAAGTCTAAAGCTGATTCCTGCAGGGCCCTTCATCTTGGCAGTCAACACCACCTGCCTATGCAGGAAATTAAGTACTGTCCTTTCTCTGTATTTTTTTTCTTTTAATGGCAGTATAAAATAGACTAATTGCAGAGAAATAATAAATCACAAAGAAAAGGGAAGCAGGACTAAATATATGGCTGTTTGTGACATGGCTTTTTTCAACAGGTATGATGAAATGAAGAATCAAGCAGTAATGTAATGATTTTTACCAATATAGACAATCCATCTAGAACACTCAGGTTTCTGAGGCAATGCATTTTTCTTTAATGGAAATAAATTTAAACAGCATAATTGGTTATTTCCATTATTCATTTATTTTGCTTACATTAATCTGGTTGGTATCAAAGGAAAATAAGAAAATGCTTTGGCTTTTATTTTCCTGAGGCCTTTTATATTTCATATGAAGCACCAATATCTCATTCTATAGTCATGAATATCATGTCATTTAAATGATTCTCCTGGATTGAAACCTCAGAGTTAATTACTTGGGTTTTTTGAGGACACAAATATACATGGAGCTTACTGGCTAGCAAACATCTTATTTGCCACTGTATTTCTCAAATGTGCAGATGATCGCTTTTGTTAAATGCCAAGAACAGCAAAACAAGGTCAGGTGCAAGTGAAGTTCCGATCTAAATTGTGAATTCCCTCTTCCCACATGTCCTTTCTTCATTATCACAGCTGCACAGTCACATGCATCTTGCTGCCCCCTGTCCCAGGGTAGCCCAGAGCATCCTAGAGCACTGTATAATCTAGTTATTCTTTTGTTTTCCTTTGTCTCTCCCTCAGTTCATCTATCATGCTTTCTGAGTACTCAGTCAAGGCTTATCTCAAAAGTAAAATGAACATTCAAGTCTATATGACATAATTCAATGTATACCTGCTTCTAAATATTGATTTCTTATAATGAAGAGCATTTTACTGTTAGGACTCTAATCTTTTCAGTTGTGCAGGTATTTCAGACTTCAAGTGCCCCCTAGTAAAAATTCATAGACCTCTGAGATAGTAACAAAATATAAAATCATTACCACCACTTAAAAAGTGATCCTACCTGAGTAAGACCATGGATATGAGAACTGGAGAGACACTTGCGCAGAGAGGAGAATGTCACTAAAGCCAATCACCAGGATGACCTCAAAATCCAGTGTGTAAATGAGTGGATGGCTCATTATATGTACTCAGGAAACAATGAATGGAATTATAGATTGGCAACATAAAGGAGCGGGTGCCTAAATTATGCTTGATGGAGTTCACAGTTTGCTATGAGGTTTTCTGCTTGAGATATTGTTAGATGACCAGGAAATCAATCTCACAAACAAATGAAACAATATAAGATGTCAATAAAATATTTCCAGAAATACTCCCCCAAAACACCATACACCATATCCCCTGAATTCATATAAGAGCATCTATTACAGCCTCTCTCATACAATGTTAATTACTGACAGGTCTACATTTTTTTCTCTTTCAACTTGACCACATGTCTCAGACTCAAGTGCTTACAAGGTCCCACAACAGCATGAATGTATGGATCAGGTAGAATTAGGCAAGGGTTCATACCTTCTAAAGGAGCAGTCCTACCCAGCTGATAGTTGTCATGTGTAACATGGCCTTAATGTTGCTATATATTCTGATTTTTTTTAAGGCTGAAAACTGTAGCTTAATATGAAATGAATTTGCCACTAATTTAAATTTTGGGAGTCTGACTCTGTTTGGGCTAACATAATGGACATCTTCAGGCCAAATTGGTGCCAATTTTATGGCTTCTGACCTAGAATATGATGTTCTGAAAAGAGTATCTAGGTCTTGTTCCTCTATCTTTGAGTTTAGCATAATGTCTCATACCTAGTAAGAGCTGAGTCTGTGTGGAGTTGAGTATGGACATACTGCTAAACATTCCCAAGTGAGTCTAATGTTGAGATCAATTGCATTAAATCTGTGAAACACTGTTGTGGCCCTGGGAAATGATTATCCACAGACTTCCTTTTTTCTTCCAAGAAGAAAATCTCTATTTTTACATGTTCTTCCCCTTTCCACAATATATCAAAAATATGAAATAAAACATGAAAGTTATTCAAGGCAATATTAACAAAAATCATAAAGTAAAATGTTTTATTCAAATAATAGACCTTTGATATTTTATTATGTCAGGCTTGACTATGACAACAAAATCTGATAAAATGCGTCTGGATGGTGCCAAGTCCTCTTGAATTTGTTTCTCTGGCTACAAACAATATTTTGGGTCATTTGGGATTTTCACACATAGATTCTCACCCACATTCACCTTCGCAGCACTCTATATGTTCATGAAGTTACTGCCCAGGAAATTGTCAGAAAGAAAAATGTCAGCCAGAGAAAGTGTTCTGAAGAGAGTGAAGAATCACTCTATTTTATGAGCTGGCTCTTTGCAGAGGGAATTAAATGAACCTTAAAGTAGCTCTCTAACTTTATCTATGCCACTGAAGTGCAGCAGAGAGTTGAAGAAATTATGTTTAGTTCAGACTAAAGAAGAGTTTAGCCCAAATGATCAAAAACTAATAATCTACTTAGTTCAAATTCATCACCTATTATGGGTTTTTTGTTTGTTTGGAAAGCTGTGTACTTCCCTTACTTTCCACGAATGTTGGTTTCATCTGTAAAAAGGAGCTCTGTGCTGCTAGTCATTGAACCAAAGTGTTTGAACCCATGGTGCACACATGAGCTTCAGGAGCTACACAACACCCCCCCCCAACTTAGATGTGTGCAAAATAATGTCAGTGTTTTCTTTTTGGAAAGAGAAATTCATTTAATTGTCCAAAGAATGAAGAAAATATTCATCATTACTGACTTTGAAGTTCCCTCCAGTTCCCTTCAAATACTGAAATTTCTGATCATTTCAGAAAGTCATGCAAAGTGAATATGTCCACAGAAATAACTAAATTTTGTGTAAATATTTTTTTGAATAATACATTATTCAACTTCAAAATGAATAGAAACTTTTTTGACATATGAATTCAGTATCTTTTGAGATTGTTTAGTATTATTAAAAAATGCAAAGCCAATCCTTAATATACAAAAAGTTCTAACAAGAAATGAATGAATTATTCAATTAAAAAAAATGAGTAAATGACATTCCCTTTTCTAGCACCAACCCTGGTCTGTTGTATACAGTTTACCCTTAAACAAAGCAGGAGTTAGGCGTACCAAATCCCTGCACAGTTGAAAATCTGTGTATAACTTTTGCCTCTCCCAAAACTTAGCTATTAATAGTCTAGTGTTGATTAGAAGCCTTACTGATAGCATAAACAGTCAATTAACATGGTTTGTATGTTATATGTAACATACACGGTATTCTTACAATAACTAGAGAAAAGAAGATGTTAGTAAGGAAATCATAAGGAAAAGAAAATGTATTTACAGTATTGTATTGTGTATATTTTTAAAAATCCACAAATAAGTGGATCCACACAGTTCAAATACGTGTTGCTCAAGGATCTACTGTGTAAATATAAATATATTATGAATATATCTATTCTAATGGGCCTATCCAGTTATCTATTGCTATAAACAAATCACCCCAAAAAGAAGTAAGTAACTTAATACAAGAATTGTTTAGTATAACACATCATGCATCTGTGGGTTGGTGGAAATCATCTACAGTTCCACGTTGGCAGGTCAGCTAAGGATGCTACCCTATGGCTGCTTTCACACCACAATGTGGGATTTGAATAATTGTTATGAAGGCCATATGACCTGTGAAGTGAAAACTATTTATATATGGCTCTTTATAGAAAAAGTTTGCCAACCCTGGCTCTAGGTTCTATGTAAACTCTTCTAGGGAAAAAAAAATGGTGCTATATTCCCATATATCTGAATGCTATAAGCTATGTGAGCTGATGAATACTTTTTAATTTAAAAAGGGAAGGTAATAAATAGTAGCCAAAGAACTGGCAACTTCTTAAATTAAAATATCCCGATGTGGCTGGAAGAACAATAACGACAATGACAACCAGAAACACCAGTAAGACTACAACCAACATCCTCAGTTGAACTAGAAGAACATCCAAATTTCAAATTACCTGAAAGCAGAGAAGTCAACATTAAATCCAGTAGTTTAACTCTACTGCTTCTACCACACTCAGAGAGCAAGGGTAGTCTGGGAATATCTGTGAGAAAAACACAAGACTGAAAGGTAGTGACAAGCCTAAGAGTGATCCCAAATCCCCACCAGACAGACAGAGGCAACCCTCACTGTGAAAGTGCTGAAAAAGAACTCTAATAGGTTAGAATCCACCATGGAGAAGGGATTGCGCATACAGGAGATGCCTGGGGGGCAGATTCATTTAAGGGGTTGACTCTTGATTTCAGCTCAGGTCATGCTCTCAGAGTCTTGAGATCCAGCACCACAGCAGCCTCCACACACAGGAGGGAGTCAGCTTGAGATTCTTTACCTCCCTTTCCCTCTGCCCCTCCCCCTCCACCAGTTCGCACTCCCTCTCTCTGTCTTTATATATATATATTAAACACGCAAATAAATTTTCAAAAAAAACCCACGCACACAGGACATGATAAATAATTCTTTTTTTAAATTTTTTTAATGATTTTTTTATTATATTATGTTAATCACCATACAGTACATCCCGGATTCCGATGTAAAGTTCGATGCTTCATTAGTTGCGTGTAACACCCAGTGCACCATGCAATACGTGCCCTCCTTACTACCCATCACCACTCTCCCATTCCCCCACCCCTCTCCCCTCTGAAGTCTTCAGTTTGTTTCTCATAGTCCATAGTCTCTCATGTTTCATCCTGCTTCTGATTACCCCCCTTTTCTTTATCCCTTTCTTCCCCTACCGATCATCCTAGTTCTTATGTTCCATAGATGAGAGAAATCATATGATAATTGTCTTTCTCTGCTTGACTTATTTCACTTAGCATTATCTCCTCCAGTGCCGTCCATGTTGCAGCAAATGTTGAGAATTCGTTCTTTCTGATAGCTGAGTAATATTCCATTGTATATATGGACCACAGCTTCTTAATCCAGTCATCTGTTGAAGGGCATCTCGGCTCCTTCCATGATTTGGCTATTGTGGACAATGCAGCTATGAACATTGGGGTGCATATGGCCCTTCTCTTTACTACGTCTGTATCTTTGGGGTAAACACCCAGTAGTGCAATGGCTGGGTCATAGGGTNTCCAGTAGTGCAATGGCTGGGTATAGGGTAGTTCAATTTTTAACTTTTTAAGGGACCTCCACACTGTTTTCCAGAGTGGCTGTACCAACTTG
>NW_023179820.1:6108861-6176450 GCF_002007445.2 Ailuropoda melanoleuca
GATACATCCATATGTATTAATTCTGTGGCAGAGGCCACAGACTCATTATCCTTTCTTTGCTGGGGGGGACTCCTCCTTCTCGTCATTCTGATGAGGAGAGATTGCGGGGTTGTCCAGAGCANGTCCAGAGCCCAAGTGTTGACTGGGACCCAGGCCGTGCGCCCTTGTTTTATAGAGATCTTAGGGATGTGGGCTTCTTCCTTAAAGAGTTTATTTATTTATTTGAGAGAGAGAGAGACAGTCAGCAAGAAAGGGAACCCAAGCAGAGGAGTGGGAGAGGAAGAAGCAGGTTCCCGGTGGAGAAGCCCGATGAAGGACTCCTTACGGAGCGTTGTGATCACACCCTAATCCGAAGACAGGCACTTAATGACTGTGCCACTCAGGCGCCCTGGGTTGTGGGCTTCTTGATTTTTCAGCCTGCCTTCTGGGGGCAGGGCCTGCTGGCCAGTACTCAGAAAACCTTGTTTGGGTAGAGTCTCCATGTCCCCTGCGTGGGGGGATGGGGATGGGCACCCTGTGAGCCGGTTTTTCCAGGCTTTTGTTCTCTGGCGGCTTTCCCTGGCGGTTTGCTGTGCCTCTTCTGAGAGAGAGAGCAGCAGCGGCTGAAATTCAGCCTCTGTCTCAGAACAGAGGGATTGCGGATCGTTCTCCACTGATGTTCTGGCCACTTTAACTCTGTTTCTGTTGGTGCTGCTCAACCCTGCAACATCCCAGGCTGTGCGCCCCACACCCGGCATCCCAGCCCTCACTTCCAGGGCCGGCGCATCTCTGTCCTTTGTGTTTCCAACCCCGCCAGCCGCCAGTCACCAGTCGCCCCGCGCGGGCTCCCGGAGCTCCCTGTCTCAGTCTGGTGTCTCACGGGTGCTGACCGCGAGTCCGCCTGCTCCCCCGTGCAGGTGGCCCTCCATCCGCCAGCTGCCCCGCCACGCTCCCGGAGCTCCCGGTCTCAGCCTGGATCCAGTGAGCACACCGGAGCTCCGGAGCTCCGTGAGATGCTTGGTGGCGCACACTCCCGGCTCACGGACTCAGTCTGCTGTTTCCTGGGTGCGTGTCCTCGGTCCTCTCGCTCCCCGGTGCAGGTGGCCCGCCAGCCGCCAGCTGCCCCGCGCGCTCCCGGAGCTCCCGTTCTCAGTCTGCTGTCTCAAGCGTGCGGGTCCGCCGTCTGTCCACTTCCCCCTGCAGGTGGCTACCACTTCCCGGCGCCCTGACATGGTGGCTCCCTCCCCCTTCTGTTTATCTTACAATATCTGTGCGCGGTTTCACGGCTCCCCGCTTCATACCTTGATACTCAGCGCTGGAGATGTTCATTTGTAGAGATCCAGATGTATCTTCCTGCATCTCAGGCTGATTCCATGGATGTTCCTGCTGGTCTGGTACCTATCCTGCTCAACTCAGGGGACCAGCTGAAAAAGGGGTCCCCTACTCCTCTGCCGTCTTAACCTCCTCCCCTGATAAATAATTCTTGAAAAAGGAACACTTGGGGGAGAAAAAGTTTAGAGAGAACGTAAAAAGGAAGGGAGAAGCACCTTTGGACACAGTGTGGTAATGAGACATTAAAGCACCAGAGGAAATGTAGGATCCCTCAAGGAAAAACATTCTTAATTAAGAACACGCAATTCCTTCCACCACTAAATCTTCCTCAAAAGCCATCAGATAAAGAACCCATACTTTGCTACACTGACAAAAAGAGAACATTCTTAAATTAAAAATCTTATAAACCACCCTTAAGCAACCCAGTCCCCTTAGCAGAAATGTAGAGATAAAAGCAAGCATCATATACATTCAAACTGATTATAAAAATAAAACAAAGATTTTTTTAAATAATTAATTCAACAGAAATTACCTGTCCATTCCCCAAACAGTATCAGAAAAAAACTATAACTATCTACTCCAAACTGAATCAACTAATCCCATATGAGAATTGGAGCATGTGAAAACATCTTGATTATGAAATTCAAAAAAGCAAGAATCAAAATGGAAAAAATGTAAAAAGAAAAGCAATGAGAGTTCTTTGAATGCAGAACATAAAAAGAAGAAAACAGTAGAATCCTGTCAATTATGAGGGCCCCCTTCAACAGATAGCTGGCTTAAGAAGCTGTGGTCCATATATACAATGGAATATTACTCAGCTATCAGAAAGAACGAATTCTCAACATTTGCTTCAACATGGACGGCACTGGAGGAGATAATGCTAAGTGAAATAAGTCAAGCAGAGAAAGACAGTTATCATATGGTTTCTCTCATCTATGGAACATAAGAACTAGGAAGATTGGTAGGGGAAGAAAGGGATAAAGAAAGGGGGGGGTAATCAGAAGGGGGAATGAAGCACGAGAGGCTATGGACTCTGAGAAACAAACTGAGGGCTTCAGAGGGGAGAGGGATGGGGGAATGGAATAGGCTGGTGATGGGTAGTAAGGAGGGCAGGTATTGCATGGTGCACTGGGTGTTTTACGCAACTAATGAAACATCGAACTTTACATCAAAAATCAGGCATGTACTGTATGGTGACTAACATAATTAATAAAAAAATTAAAAAAAATAAAAATAAATAAAAAATAAAAAATTATGAGGGCCAAACGAGGTGGCCAAAAATGATTAATTCTAGGTGAAAAGTTAATACAGAGCACTAAAAATAAGCAGGGAACATATTTTAGAAAATGAAAATGAGACAAAATAAGAAGTAAAACGTGTCTAAGAGAAAGTGCTTAAACTGAAGACATAATTTATGCGTAATTAGAGTCCCTGCCGAAGATGAACAAGACAATGGAACAGAAATTATGTTTTAAAATATAACATATAAAAGAATAACAACCCAAACTTTCTAGAAATAAAAGAAAACATTTCACATATTGAAAGAGCTGAGTATGTAGCAGGAAAAACGGACTTGCAGCAGGCAAAGCTGAGACATACCTTAGAAATATGCTCAAACTTAAAAAGAAAAATCCCTCAGGGCCTTCAGACAAAAAGCTGAAATAAGTTACAAGGGCAGGGGGATTAGACTGGCATCAGACTTTTCAAAATTGACATTCAAGCTCTCTTTCAAGTAACAAGGCTATAGAAAGAGAGTTTTAAATGGGCACATCATAGGGAATTCCGTACCCAAGAGCCCTTTTTGAGCAATGTAATAGAGGACGAGTTTCACCCAACCAAAGGATTACTGGACAAACTTCAACAAATGACTGGAAGTGAGCAGTTAATTTATTTAATTGCAGACGAAAAAATGAAACAAAAGTGGGGATAAGGATAAAAGGATATGCTACGAGTAGTATAGCATGGGTAATGTTTTATACATTAATATGCTCTTACAGATTAGCAATAATTCAACTAATCAAGAGGTGAAAATAGAAAGAATAAGCTCATCGTTTGTGGCAGAGGCAACAGTTAGGAGTTAACATATATAATTACAAATCAACAAGCCAGATAATTAAAGGTTATATAAGAAAACAGGGAACTAAATGCATCAAAAAGTATAAGGACAAGAGACCTGATAGAACAAAAATTAAAATGCTTCTAAATACCAAAAGAAATTTTTGAATAAGGAGAAAAGAAAACCTATAATGCATACAAAGAAATATGGCAAGTTTAATAATACTCATTAACATTACACTATAAAATATATGACAAAGCTAGGACCAAACATGTATCATATGTTGTGTTAACAAGGCTTCATATTAATATGTGAATGTGAATGTTAATAAGACTTAACTTACCTGCGTGAAGGCAAAGATTTTTTTTTTATTTGGCTCACAAATCAAGATCCCAGTAAATACTGTATATAAGAGAGTTACAGAAATGACAGGATTTTGAAAGCCTTAAAATAAATAAATAAATAAATAAATAAATAAATAAATAAAAGGAAGTGTTACAGGATTTCTATTCCCTTAGTTCCTGAGGTTCTTGGTCACACCGCTTCTATGAATGAAGAGGTAGATCACAGGAAGAGTGGTGGGCAGATAGACAAAGTTTATTGAGCAATAGTAAAAAGCTCCTGAAGAGGGATGGGACTGGAGAGGGTTGCCCTTTTGGCATTCACATCCAGGGGTTTTTATAAGCCCTTTTGTAGAACTATCTTGAGCATCCTGAATATGGGCCCCCTGTGGTTTGGCTGCTAAAGTGTACCCATCAGGGCTTTGATCATGCACCTGTCTACCTATCATGTTATCGGGTTATTGTTCACATGTTGATGGTCTTTGGGTCTGACATTGGGAGACCAACTACCTCAACTTGTAATAGTGGCCAATGTCTTATGGTTAATTGTTTTGTCTCAAGATGTTTTGCAAAAGTCATTTCTGCAGAGGCTGCTAGACAGGATGCTATTGTGGTCTTGTGTGGGCTGTAAAGCTGGATGGTACTGCAGTTTTGTCTTAGCTGTCCTAGTCCCTGTCTTCTTGTTGGGAACCCTGGCTGTGACTACCTAATGTCCACTTAACTTCTTTTTTTTTTTTTTTTTAAGATTTTTTATTTATTNTTAAAGATTTTTTATTTATTTATTTGACAGAGATAGAGACAGCCAGCGAGAGAGGGAACACAAGCAGGGGGAGTGGGAGAGGAAGAAGCAGGCTCATAGTGGAAGAGCCTGACGTGGGGCTCGATCCCAGACCGCCGGGATCACGCCCTGAGCTAAAGGCAGACGCTTAACCGCTGTGCCACCCAGGCGCCCCTGGTTTCTCTCTTCTATGGAACATAAGAACTAGGAAGATCGTTAGGAGAAGAAAGGGATAAAGAAAGGGGGGATAATCAGAAGGGAGAATGAAGCATGAGAGACTATGGACTCTGAGAAACAAACTGATGGCTTCAGAGGGGAGGGGGTGGGGGAATGGGATAAGCTGGTGATGGGTAGTAAGGAGGGCAGGTATTGCACGGTGCACTGGGTGTTATACGCAACTAATGAATCATCGAACTTTACATCAAAAACCAGGGATGTACTGTATGGTGACTAACGTAATATAATAAAAAATATGATTATAAAAAAAGATAGTAGGTTAAAATATGCTAATGTGGGAGACTTTAATACACCCAATCAAGTGCAGACATAGATAAGACTGTAGTAAATATAAGCAGCATAATCAATGCAGCAGCCCTTATATATTGAACTTCACATCCTGCTGATAGGAAAGACATCTTTTCTCAAGTGCATATGGAATATTCACAAAATATTTGATCATATATTTGGATACAAAGTAAACATTAGTAAATTTGGAGTAGTAGTCACAATACAAACATACTCGGCTCACAATGTTATCAAATTAATCATTATTAACAAAATTAAAAATCTAAAAAGAACTTCTACCTAGAAATCTGTCCATTACATAATTCTTGGGTGAAAAGAGAAATAAAGACTGAAAAAAAAGAATTTTTTAAAATAATAATAGTGAAAACATATACATCAGAACCTATGATCCATGAAAGCAGTGATCAGAAGAAAACTTAGAACAAACACTCCTATTTAAAGAAATTGAAAAAAAGGAAAAATGAACCAAATTCCCAACTCAAAAGAAACAACCAAATAAACAAACAAAAAAGAGCATAAAAATAATAGTAGAGATAATAGCAAAAACTAATGAGGTAGAAAAGAAAAACATAATACATGTAATTAGTAAGTCAAAGTAAGGATCAAGTTTTCTTTTTATTAACCAAACACTAATTAGCTTCAGAAATAAGAGAGGAAGCATACATATGCAAAATAAGAAATGACAAGGAGAAAATAATTTTTGAAAAAGTAGATGAAACAATTACATTGAGAAGCACAGTTTAGCCAAATTAACCCAAGTAAAAATAGAAAGCTTAGACCAATTTGCTGTAAGATAGGAGAAAGATATCAAAGAACTAAGTTGTAAAAGAGCCCAGACTATTCCACAGAGGAATTCTATGAACCTTCAATTCTACCAGCACTTGATCGATTCCAGAGTATAGATCAAGAAGTTTCTAATGTTTTTATGAAGTAAATTTAGCACTAATAACTAAATCTGATAAAGATATTGCATACATGACAAAAGGAAATTACAAATATTATTTACAAATATTAATACAAAAATATTAAAGTTTTAGCAAACAGAATCTCACACCATAACAGGAAAATAAAAATGACTAAGAGGTTTCTATTCAAGAATGCAAAGTGGATCAATGTAAAATGTCAAGAAAAATATATCCATAACATACATCATGCACAAGAATAAACTCTGGATGGGTTAGAGATCTGATTATGAAAAATGAAACCACACAAGTACTAGAAGTAACTATAAAGATTTAATAACCTGGCTTGAAGAAAGACTTTCTAGCAATGATTCAAAACCCAATTGTAATAACAGAAAATACAGATAAAATTGTTCACCTAAAATTTTTTTAATTTTCAAATTGCAAAAACATTAAAGTCAAAAGACAACTTCGAAACTGGAAGGAAATATTTGGAACATATATCACAAATAAAGGGATAATGCCCGTAATATATAATAAACTTTGAAACTAGAGTGGAGGAAAGGCCAAAACTTAATAAGAAAATGGGCAAAAGATAGATCAGTCATTAAAACATAAATTTAGTCCCTAAACATATGATAATATGTTCAAACTCATTCCTCATTAACGAAATGCAAATTAAAAGTACCCTGCAATGCCATTCCTTGCCTAAAAATTTGGCAAAAATTAAAAAGCATAACAATACATTCACTTGATGAAACTGGAAAATAGGACACTCCCACATCACTGATGGGAATGCAAATTGACAATCTTTGTGGAGAATCTGGCAATGTCGAACAAAACTGCATATGTATTCACTTTATTTCTCAGTAAATCCTACTTTTAGGAGTTTACCCTAAAATTATACCTGCAACAATATGAAAATGTGTATGCACAAGGATATTAGTTGCAGCATTGCTTGCAATTGCAAAAATCTTGAAATAACTTAGGCGTTCACACACAGCAGAGTAGTTGAATAACCTATGGTAGGTCCACACCGTGAACTGAGCAGTATATAAAAAGATAGGGGAGATCTTTAGTTCATAGAAAGGTATTAAAATGTGCCTCAGTACACAAACACACACACACACAATTACTTCCTGATCTGTTGATCTGTTGACCACTGGAAATTTTTTCTAAACTTTTTTTTCTGCCATGTGATTTTTCAGTTTTCTTTTGGTTTTTAAATAACCTGACACTTACAAATTGACATTCCCCAGCCAGGTTTCCAGTGTGCTCTCCTTATCAGTTTTATTTTTACTGTCTCTTATTTTTGCCCAAATTAATTAAATCTCTAAGTCCTTTTCTTTCATAGCACTATTCATTACATAAGTGGTAGCCAATAGAGGTAAAGTTGGCATAAAGCCAAGAGGGAGCTTCCATTTTTTTTTATTACTATTTTCAGAGTCTTAATTCTAAACACTTCTCCCACATTCATATACATCCTATAGGACTCAGTGTAATCTAGCTATTATTTATAATTTTTTACCTCAGTGGTTCAACTGCTTATCAAATTGACTTTTATAGCCCCTACAAAGAACATTTTGTTAAACTTGAAACAGTCTCAAGGTAATGAAGACCAAATGACTTTCTAGAGCTGAGACACTGAAAGCCAAAAAAGACATAAATCCTGTAGAATTATGTCAAATGGCACTGTGCCACATGAATGCAAAGACAATGTCCCAATGGTTTGCTTCTACTTTTAGAAATGAATTTGATGGAAGCAAGTCAATGGAAAAATGTAATGACACATGATATTATTGATACAGAAACAGCAGTTCCAAGTATAATTTGCTTTTAATAACTAAAAAGTATCTCCATCTGGAACAAAACAACCAGGACCAAAAACAGCAAGCACATTTTTAATTAACTAATTTCCAGTATGACCAAATAAAATCAACTGGTCTATCTGTCCTATTCAGAAAGGGGGGTGGGGGAAGAGAAAGGTAGCTGTGACTCCAGCTGGAGAAGATGGGAAAGGCACCCTGAGGTGGGGCCCATCCCATCCGCTCAAGTCCTCTGGCATTTTTGGCCAAGACTAAAAAGCCTGTGCATATAAAATGAGCTACCAACTTTACCCTAATTTGTGTAAGCTGTGGCACCAAAATAAAAGAGAGCTATGATGTGTGGGTGTGTGAACTTCTTTAAGATGTTCTACTCTGAAATAAAACTGAAAAATTATACCCAAGTCCTGTGTCAGCTGGCCAAAGTGCAGCATGCATCTGTGTGTGTATAAATGTGTGCACATGTATTGATGGGGAAGTGAGAGGCCCCAGACAGGGAGAAGATGGGTCTTCTCAAAGGACTACGAGTTCAATATTTTTAATTCCAAGTTAGCTTCAAAGAGATGAAAGTAACATCTTTGGCTACAATGGGGATTAATAGGGATGTGTAGAGCATAATAGTGATAAAAAGTAAACATTTTGTGATTTGCTTTGATTTTCATATCTTCATTTTATAGAACACCACAACTCAATGGCCCTGCTTGAATATAGATTCTATTTTTAATTTAAGTAAGTAATCACTCTCATTGAATCAATTCCCAATGTGATATTTTTAGACATGAATTGTCTGATCTTACTATTTAATACTCCAAAGACTGACTTCACTCTATTTTAATTACAAAATAAAACTCCGCAAATGGTCCTAGAATGACCCTCTTGACTTTACATATTGATCAAGTTAAATGGATAATAACCACCCTTCTTTCTCCCATCCTTCCAGGTAATTCACAGTGTAATAGTCATACAGTTTGTAAGGTAGAAAAGCCATACTAAATGCTGTTTGATACAGAAAACAAGCTGATGGCTGCGAGGGAAGGAAGTGAGGGCAAATGGGTAAAAAAAAGTGGGAGGTACAGGCTTCCATTTATGGAGTGAATAAGTCACAGGGATAAAGGCACCACATAAGAAATACAGTCAATGGTATTATAATAGCATCATACAATGACAGATGGTAGCTACATGTGCGGTGAGCATAGCATAATGTATAGTTGTTGAATCGCTATGTTGAACACCTGAAACTAATGTAACATTGTATGTCAACTATACTTTAAATAAATAAATACACACATTCATAAATAAATAAACAAGTAAATAAATAAATAAATAAATAAATAAATAAATGCTATTTGGATGCAAATACCATATAAACTCAGGTAGATTTACTTCATTTCTGGACTCTATAGATAACATCCTTCGAGCCTATGTTTACACTGATGTGTATGATCAAAGAATGAGTGTGATTTGTAATATTTTTGAAGACGACACAATATAATGTGCCAAAATGATATAATCTACAAGTTCTATCTAGACTTGCTTCTAATCATGATTTATCATAAAGAATACAACATTTTTTGAGTAAAATAAATGGAAGTAGGTGAGTTAGATAAGAAGTAGATCAGTAAAATTCTCAATGCTCTCAAGACATATCATCCTTCTCTCCTGGCCATTTCTGCTACATTGATTCAAACCACCCAGGTCAAAGTTGGCATGACCTCATCCTGATTGTCAAAACAAACTGGTTGTCAAAAGTATGTAAAAAAATTTCTGCACAGCAAAGGAAATAAGGAACAAAACTAAAAGTCAACCTACTGAATGGGATATTTGCAAATGACATATCCAATAAAGGGTTACTATCCAAAATACATGAATAACTTATAAAATTCAACACCCAAAAAACAAATTATCCAATTTAAAAATGGGCAGAAGACATGAAAAGACATTTCTCCAAAGAAGACATACAGATGGCCAATAGATACATGAAAAGATGCTCAACATCATTCATATCAGGGAAATACAAATCAAAACTACATTGAGATATCAACTCATACCTGTCAGAATAGCTAAAATCAAAAACACAAGAAACAACAAGTGTTGGCGAGGACGTGGAGAAAAAGGAACCCTCATGAACTATTGGTGGGAATGCAAACTTGTACAGCCACTGTGGAAAACACTATGGAGGTTCCTCAAAAATTTAAAAATAGAACTACCCTACAATCCAGTAATTAATCTGCTGGGTACTTACCCCCGAAATACAATAATGCTAATTCAAAGGCGTACGTGCATGCCTAAATTTATTGCAGCATTATTTATAATAGCCAAATTATAGAAGCAGCCTAAGTGTCCATCCCATCAATTGATCAATGGATAAAGAAATGGTACACACACACACACACACACACACACACACACACACACACACATATGCATACAATGGAATATTATACAGCCATAAAAAAGAATGAAATCTTGCCATTTGCCACAACATGGATAGAACTAGAGGGTATTATGCTAAGTGAAATAAGTCAGGCAGGGAAAGACAAACACCATAAAATCTCATTCATATGTGGAATTTAAGAAACAAAACAAACAAGCAAGGGGGGGAAAGAGAGACAGAGACTCTTAACTGGTAGAGAACTTATGGTTACCAGAGGAGAAGTAGGTGGGGAGATGGGGGAAAATAGGGTACTGGGATTAGAGTACACTTTGGAGAAATGCATGTTCAGGTCTTCATATTGGTGTATAGAAATGCAACAGACTTCTATGCATTGATTTTATATCCTCTGAATTTCCTGAATTCCTATATCAGTTCTAACAATTTTTTGGTGGTCTTTAGGGTTTTCTACATAGCGTATTATGTTGTCTGTGAAGAGTGGGAGGCAAACCATAAGATTAATTATATAATCAAACAGGTGGACAGACTGGGTAATACAGTAGGTCCTGGGTATATTTTGGTTTGTTTTTGAGGGTGTGAACAAAAGGTAACAAGTACATAAGCGAGAGTGATCCAATCTACCAGGGTAGTCAAGGAAGGCTTCAGAGACTAAGTGATATTTGAGATGGACCTTGAAGGAAGACTGCAGCCCAAAAAAGGGGAGCTCAAAATAACATGATCAAAGAGAGAGTTGTGAACATGGGAAATGTTCAGAGAAACGTCAGTGTTGCTCAGTATGATGGTAATCCTTACCCTTTTGCCCTCCACCTCAGAAAACACCAACAGGCAGCCTGAAGCTGGGCCAGGATCGTCTGGGCCAGATCATTCAAGAATAGTTCCTTTCAGAGTTTTCTTAGCATTTGGGTACAATCCCATATTGGATGGCAGTGGCATTGTTCTTGGAGACAAGGCAATGCCAATGCTTTATAGTTGAACAGTTCTCTTAACTTTTAAAAACTGCTTTTAAATCCACATTCCCTTTCTAGCATAAAATCTCCGCTTGCCTTCCTGGGGTATAATCTATTGAAACAAATGAAGTAGAGAAAAGGAAAATGATCTATATCACTCAAGCAAAGTAATCTTTCACGTCATTTTCTGGAAAGTGTAAGCAAGAGATTATTTGTTTGCTTAAGTGGCTCTATTACTCTAGCAAAAGAAAGAACATCATCTCTGTGTTGCATTGACCTCTTCTCAGCAGATCTGCCCTATCTGCAACTGTCCCAACTTGGATTCCTGCCCTCCAATTACTCAAGTTCTTGTGTGTTCACACGCTCCCTAGTAAATAGACACAGTGTTTTAAATAAACCTTTGCCAATTTTAGTGTGTAGGAGAAATAAGTATTTTATCCAAGCCTCTGTGAAGTGTTTGTGTTTTAAATGCTTTAAGAAGTCCTGTAATGCAGCCAACACAAAGCTTTGACACTTAAAAGCAACTAGACAACAGCTAGTAGAATTAAGGCAACTAAGATCTTCACGTTTCTTCCAGACTGTGAAGTCTGATTATTTAGGACATCTTACAAAGTATTTTTCCTCACTACTGTGGCATGGTTTCAATGAAAGAGATCATATCTTTCTACGTCTTATGGGCCTGTTTGTGATTGTTACTGGAATCTCCCAATTAAGCAAAACTGACGCATTAAAAAAAAAATCCCACTGCTACTTTCTAAGGTGGGGAGAGCATTTTTCCAAGAGTATGGCCATTTCTTACTTGACATACACAGATGCCCCCACACCATTCTTGTGCCAGCTTATTCCAGCAGTTTACACAGACGTAGTTACAGGTCATGTTATAATATGAAATATTTTAAAGGCACAAGGCGTTTTATACATGTTTCATGTACATGGAATTAACCAACATGATTTAATGTGCAAAACACATAAAAGGATGATGAGATTGTCCCATCTACTTCCCCCCTACCTGTTGGCCCAGTGTTCTTCCAGTTAATGATCCCAGGGCAGATCCCAAAATGATATCACTTTGTCCCTTAGGAGAATGTAGCTACAAGGACATGAGCCTTGGATTTTATTAGAAAGTCAACATATTCTCTCAACTACTACACAGAATTCTTGGCTCTTTCAGGATTCCTCTAAGAGTCCCTCAATTGTTCTCTTTGGTTTTTCAGACTTGCTTTGTTTTTCAGACATTTATAACCACTACCATGCACAAGCACTACAGCCTCTTGAAATTTCTCTTAATCCTGAGTGTCTGGCCTGGCCTGGCCTCACTGACATACTGGAGTAGATCTCAAGGTTTTTTTGTTTTGTTTTTTTGGTTTTAGATTTTATTTATTTCTTTCCTTATTTGATAGAGCAAGGGAGGAGAGAGAGCATAAGCAGCGGCAGGGGCAGAGGGAGAAGCAGGCTCCCTGCTGAGCAAGGAGTCCAATGTGGGGCTCAATCCCAGGATCCTGGGATCATGATCTGATACACCCAGGTGCCCCCTCAAGTCTTTATTGTAATACAAGAGAGTAAACAAGGATTGGACCATGAAAGTCGTTTGGCAAGAATGATGGCAGGATGCTAAAATGACAGCTTAAAACAAATTGAAAATCAGATTCATTTTATTTTAATGACACTATTTATTGCATAAAGCAACAGAACAGAAGGCATTGCCATTACTCTCTTAGTAACCAGGTCTATCACCATCGTTCATTAATTACTAGGAAAGAAGAAATGTAATTTAAGGATGCAAAACAAAAATCATATTCAGAGCTCTCAATACACGTGCACACACAGATATGCAAGAATTCCAACGTATTTACAGCATTGTGGTTGGAAACATTTAATATATGCCTCTGTGTCTCACAGCCAGTTTCTCAGTCTAGCAGAAGTCAAGGTTCAAAGGAGGACACCGTTTGGGGAATGACTAGTGCCCCACCATGCCCTCTTTAACAATAGCCTATTGAAGGGCTCACGGTGCCACGGCAACGAGATTGAGGAGACAAGGGCTGGGCACAGACATCACGCAGGCGCTCACTGCAGGAGAGACATGGAGGTGAGCGTCCCTGCGCACAGAGCAGACACCGGAGCTCTTTGGACAGAAACACAAACTGCCAAGCAACCGGACCCGGGTGGCAGGCAAAATCTGTCTCCCGTGAGTCTTTTAAGGAAAATTGGAGGAGCAGAAAGGCATCTCTGATTTGTAAGAAATCATAAATAGATTGCTCAGCCATTGCAGTGGAATAAGTGTCTTGGAAAATAGGGGGTATGGGATAAAAGAAATGTCTTCAAATCATTGTTGCTTTAATTTCTGAAGTTCCTTCCTTCCTGAGATCTGATGGTCGACTGAGTATCTCAAAAACACTCCTCCCTGCTTCGGGAAAGCATTAGTCCATGCTGACACTTCCAATGTTCGCCAACATTATGGATTCACATTCTTCATTAATTTTTCGCTAGATTATTGATCCCAAGCCCCACCTACTACGTGCCAGATGCTAAACTGCCTTCTGGCAAAAGATCAAAATGTAATGGAAAAAGAAGCAGCTAACTAAGGAAGACAGGCACCCAAGTGAAGGCATATGTCAGGCTCCCTGGGCCTTAAGAGGAATAATCTATTCTGTGCGCTGGAAGGGGGTGGGAGGAGGGCAGGGGCAGAGGCAGAGGGACCCTGGCAGGGGAAGCTGATACTCAGGCTGCATCTGAAAGGATGAAAGCACTTTGCCAGTGGAAATTCAGGAGAATTGCAGGGGGACAGAGCAAGGATGGCAGGTTCTGAGAATGAGCAAAGCTGGGTAGCAGGAATTCATCTGAGCCAGGAAGGCAAAGGAGTGAGACAAGAGGCAGAGAGGAGGATGGTTGTGAGCACGCGCTCTGCTGCCAGAACAGCTCTCTGCTCAGCTCGTTCATATGGTCCAACACCAGGGTCGTATGGCAGCCATCCGACAGATCCGGAGCGCTCTGAGCTAACAGATCAGTAAGTGTTAGTGCTGCCTGGATGTTCTATGCTCCCCAAGGCATTTCTTGCATGCATTCTTCCTGAAGAGGTTGTTTGTTTAGTTTTGGTTTAGTTTTTGTTTTTAGGTTATATGGAGCCCGCTCAAACAAAAGGGCAGTTTCATAGGGAAGGGTCAGAAGGTAAAGCTGAGCCACCCAGGGACGAGACCTGCACTGACATCTGGGTCAGTAACCAAGGACTCCCTGTAGGCTCCCTGTGGGCCAAAGGACCTCCCATCTCTCATTTTCCCTGCGTTTCCTCCTCTGCGCTCTCCCTGTCCGCCTGACTCTTCTGGCCCCTCAAATCCATCCTCCACAAAGCCAAAGAATGTTCTCCAAAATGAAAACCTGAACATGGCATTTCTTTGCTTCAAACCCTTCAAAAGCCTCTCATTACCTACAAGATTGAGCCCACGCTGTATTTTTCCACAAACCCCCATTAGGTTGTCCCCTTTCCCATGAGCATTTTACCTCCCCTCCTCCACTATCACCATCACTCCTGATGCAGATAATCATCCAGCCTTGAACACAACTTCGGTACCTTACATGACCACTTTCACTGGACATGGAGTTAACTGTTTATAAATCCGTCTCCCCTAGTATTCCAAATGCTATTTAAAGATAAAGTTGGGCATAATTACTTGTATTCTTACTGCCAGCTCATTGAAGGCACCAGGAACTTTCAAGTAATACTTGCTTGTCTGAACCATCCTAAAAATTCTGAGATTTTATAAGCAATGGGAGGCCCAGTCACATTTATGTTTGGAAAACAATCATTTTGACCACAGAGAGGAGAATAGGTTAAAATAAGAAGAAAGTGGTCATAGAAAGGCCAGTTAGGAGACTTTCAGCACAATCCCCACTGAGATGACAAGGAAAAATCTGTATGTTAAGGTAATATTCGTGCACAGTAGCTGATGTGGAACTCAGTTATCTAATCAAACCATTTAGACACAAATTCTTTGTTTGAATACACAGGTAATCATTGTAAAGGTGGCTTATGAAAGTAAAACGTTCATGAGGGTTTTCAAGCCTTTGCTTGATCCCATGTCTCAAGTATAGAAGGTCTGACAGTTTCTTTAGATAATAAATCCCCTGTCTTTTCTATTACACTAGACACAATTTAACTAAGTAAATGTGCCATGTGACCACAGTAAGACAAGTTGGTAAAATTCTGTCTGAAATTTCAGGAAGGCAGAAATACTGATTTTAGTCATCCGTTTCATTAATGCCATCAACAATACCTAGGATGTTGTATGTAGTCATTATTTAGTGCATTGAATTATTACACACATTTTTAAAAAACATTATTCATATTATATCTATCTATATATGTACATACATATAGTGTCTGCCTTCAAGGATCTTATGATCACCTTATGGTCACATAATATACATACATATATACTACAAGCGAAGTGGCAACTGAGAAGTGTGAAAATAAGGACTATGGAAGGTTGGTGAGGACAGAGTTTGCTGCTGCTTCTTCTAGGGAAATATTTCATTTCAGACTCCCTTATCTGTGAATAAGAGACTTCAGCCAATTCAGGGAAAACATGTATAATAAGGTCATTCACTGGCTCACAAAATAAGAAGACCCGAAGTCTGAAGTTCAAAGATATCATCACCAAAGATTGGATTCTTTCTGCCTTTTTGCTCTGTCATCCAGAACACCAGTCTCTGCTAAGGCAGGCTCCCCAGATGATCCCAGGATGCTGCCAGTAACAACAGCAGATATGTATGTCATCCTTCAACAGCCACATCTAGCAGGACACAAACAGCAGCTTGTCATGGCTTCCTCTTAAGAGAAAGAAATGCATCTTCCTGGAGCTTTGGTGAAGGCTGCCTTACTTCCCCTTAACCAAAATTGGGTCCGTGACCCATTCTGGCTTCCATCCCTGCTGGAGGGATGGGATTCTACAAGACCAGTCAGACTCACCCAGGGGGTGTGTCGGGGCAGGAGAGAGGATAACAGAAATCATTACCTCTCTTGGGAAGGAGAAAGGGAGGAATAAATAGGAGAGAGCACAGATGGGGGCTAAGCCAACCCAGAGAAACAGAAAGTCCTTCCCAGCTGGGACCCGGTTTCATTTGTATGGATTAAAAATAAGTAAAGAAACAATTCAAATTTAAACCAAACAACAGAAGGAAATTTCTCTTCATATTCTTATATAAAAGATAATGTACAAAGTAACAATATAATTTATAATCCAAACCAGCACGGAAGGAGGCACAAAAATCATTAAAATTGTGTTTGTGTGTGTGTGTATATACACACACACACACACACACACACAGATCAACAAATAGGCTTCATTTACTAGTAGAACCATAACTGATTCTCTTCAAAACCTATTTTCAAAAATGAAATTCTAAAAAATATGACATCTGTATGCAATAAAAAAATTTTTAAATGCTTTATATTGAATAGCTAAGTATCAAAAATTGATACAAGCAAAATAATCACTCCTGTGTGACGCCCAGGTGCACCAATCCATTTCTTGGTATTATCTGCCTTTAACACTGTGTCACTGGTATTTTTCAGCATGCTCTTAATATTTTAAACTTTTTCTGAAAATTACCTGCAAATTTTCTAACTTACGTTTCATGATTAATGAATTTGTCATCATTGACACTATCAACTCTTTCTCCTCTGTATGCAGGTCAGAATATTTTTAAGTGGGAGAAAATTCTTTATAAAGGGCAGAGGTATATGGTAGGCTCAGAGCAGATTCTGCTAAAAGATAAAAAACATGTTCCTAATTTCATTTATTTTGTGTTGAAATGTAAAAATATTTCATCCCAATTATTTTCGCAGATATTGTCTTTTTTGCTTCCATTCATATATCTTACTTTGACAAGAGGAAAATTTATAACACAAAGCATTTCAAGTTGTTTTCTCTATTTATGATTCTTTTGAATATTCTGACAATTTTAGATGCTGCAAAATTATAGGGCTTCTCCATTTCATTTCTCCAGTAGAGTATATAAGCTCATCCAATTAGAACTAGAAGCTCAGGGGCGCCTGGGTGGCACAGCGGTTAAGCATCTGCCTTCACACTCAGGGCGTGATCCCGGCGTTATGGGATCGAGCCCCACATCAGGCTCTTTTGCTGGAAGCCTGCTTCTTTCTTTCCCACTCCCCCTGCTTGTGTTCCCTCTCTCTCTGGCTGTCTCTATCTCTGTCAAATAAATAAATAAAATCTTTAAAAAAAAAAGAAATAGAAGTTCAATAAAAATTTCTTTCTTGCCACATGTTAAGACATCAGCACAAATTATAGCTCTCCAAATTAATTTTGTAGACATTTGAGCATTCATTATTTTACTTAATTTTTCCCTTGCATGTATACAGAAAATTTTCTATCTCTTCCTTTTTGCAAGTTTTGTTTTCAATAACTGCAAATAGCTAAAAGCCTGAAAAGCTAAGTTTTTGGCGCCCCATGAGACGAATATGTTGATTAAAAATTTCCTACCACTTCAAGCTAAGATGCCCTTCAACAGATGACTGGATTAAGAAGTTGTGGTCCATACATACAATGGAATATTACTCAGCTATCAGAAAGAATGAGTTCTCAACATTTGCTGCAACATGGACGGCACTGGAGCAGATAATGCTAAGGGAAATAAGTCAAGCAGAGAAAGACAATTATCATATGATTTCTCTCATCTATGGAACATAAGAACTAGGAAGATCTGTAGGGGAAGAAAGGGATAAAGAAAGGGGGTTAATCAGAAGGGGGAATGAAACATGAGAGACTACGGACTATGAGAAACAAATTGAGGGCCTCAGAGGGGAGGGGGGGTGGGGGAATGGGATAGACTGGTGATGGGTAGTAAGGAGGGCACATATTGCATGGTGCACTGGGTGTTATACGCACTAATGAATCATCGAACTTTACATCAGAAACCAGGGATGTACTGTATGGTGACTAACATGATATAATAAAAAAACATTTAAAAAAGGTAATAATCATAAAAAAAATTCCTACCACTTCAAAAAATATTGTAAACATAGTTTTATAAATCCACAATGTAATTTTTCAGTGGCTTAAATTTTCTGAAACTGTGCCTGATTAAGAACAGCGAAGAGGGAAGGCCCACACCACCAACCATATCCAACATCAGTTATCATCGCAGTTACGTAGTTCGATTACTTACCACTACTCATACAAAATGCTTATAAACTTGGATAAGTACAATATCTTTTAGAGTAAGTAGAGTGTCTCACATTTTAGGAGTGTAATTATACGTTATGAGTTCATCGATACCAATTCTAAGCATATTTTCTGCTTCACAACTTTCTTCATCCGGTAGGAATGTTGTTTATACCATAATGTCATGCTTCAACAGAATCTGTGTTTATCTTACCATAACAAAAGCAAATGATTTTGTCTTCAACATTGAACTACTAAACTGAATTTATAGTAATTCTCACAGAAGTCATGATTTTACCTTCCACAGAATGAACTTCCAAGTGCTCTACTCTGATTTTATGAATTGGATAAGATGAATCAAACCTTAACCAGAATCAACTGATTTTCTTCGTGAAGCATCTTATAACGCCAATACATAACTAGCTTCACTTAATTCTTGCAAAATTCTTCTTGTGCTAATGGAGCCAACACATTAACAGGTTTCGTTTCACATTTGTACATTCATTAAAAATGCTTGAAGTTGATGATAAATGAAATTTATTTAGGGGGCGCCTGGGTGGTTCAGTCAGTTAAGCATCTGCCTTTGGCTCAGGTCATGATCCCAGGGTTCTGGGATCAAGTCCCACAAAGGGCTCCCTGCTCAGTAGGGAGCCTGCTTCTCCCTGCCTCTGCCTACCCCTGCTCCTGCTTGTGCACTCTCTCTCTGTGTCAAATAAATAAATAAAATCTTTTTTAAAAAATGAAATTTACTTAGAACATTCATTGGATCTAAACAATGAGTCTTACTTTACTGACTGTTGTGTCAACACATCTTCTGCAGCTGTGCGGGTTAGCCTCCTTCTTGAGTGACCCCCAGGCTTTGGGACAGAAGCCTCTTCAGTGATGTGTGTCTCCTGGTTACTGTGTGGTCACTGACAACTTTTCACTGTAGGGAAAGTAAAACGAGTCACACAATCTGAATGTCACACTTTCTCACTACCTTCTATATTCATTTGTTCCATTTTTCTTTAAACATGGATTTTCAGTTTTTAGCTCATTACTATGAAAAGGGCTTAAAAATATTTTTAAAGATTTATTTATTTATTTGAGAGAGAGAAAAGGAGTGAGAGAGGGAGAGCGGGGTGGGGGAGGGGCAGAGGGAGAGAGAATCTCAAGCAGACTCCTCACGGAGCACAGAGCCTGAAGTGGGCTTGATCTCATGACCCTGAGATCACCAGCTGAGCCAAAGCCAAGAGTCTGATTCTTAACTGACTGAGTCACCCAGGTGTCCCAAAAATAATTTTAAAAAGTGCTAATAGACAATTAAAGCAATTGTAGATTTACATCACGTGGTAAGTGTATGTAGCATTATTCAGAGTATTTAGGACTGCTTAGTTCCTAACTTTCATATATAATTACCTTATAATTTCCCACGTTTTCCACTGACCCCACCAAATGGAGGCCAGGTGGTGTCAGTACCCATCAGGCAGTTACCTCAGGTAGCTGGCAGAGAAGTAACATCAGTGATTTCCCAGCAACAGCATCACCTGGGTGCTTGCTAGAAATGCAGAATCTCAGGTCCCACCCAGACCTACTGAACAAGCAAAATCCCAGGTGATATGAATGGACTTGAAAACTGAGTAGCCCTGGATATTTCTTCTCTATCAGCAATATGGGAAGAACCGAGAGAATAATTACAACTGAGCTGAAGAATTCCGAGCAAATGTAAAACCTGACAGGACCATAACAAGCACACAGGGAGGTATGGTTATCTGACCATTGAAACTATATATCTCTTCTCAAACCTAGAGACTATAAAATCTATGCCATAAATAGTTTTCCCAGATACAGTGTCAAAGGCAAAGTCAAAAAGCATTTATTTGTCTTTTCACTTAGAAATTTATTAATTCTTTTCTTTTAGCAGCTTTTCTGAATGCAGATCGACTGAACTCAACACGATGTTCTCTGTGTGTGTGTGTGTGTCTATTGGGCATTCCACTTTAGTAACAAGTCCGATTCAGGATGAAAAGTCTCCTAGAAATGGACAGTGAGTTAATTCGGGGAACTATAATGCCCCCAGGAACACACGGGCTGAAATATTCAAGAGATAATATCATTAAGAGGAAATTACTGAGCCTGCTCATTGGCTTGAAACATAGAACAGCTCATGAATATATAAAGATTTTAAATAATCTTCCCTAATGAGCATGTGCTATTCACAGAAATTTTGTTAACATTTAACACAGATTATAACTTGCCTCTCCCCTTTTCCTCTTTTACGAGGATGTGTATTAAAGCAAGCAAGAAGCAGAGCAAGATTAAAGATGCAAAAGTCATGCTTGAGCTAAGCAGCCAAATGCTTAAAAATTGAGAGTTTGGGATTATTTTTTTCTCTGGAAAGGAAAACAGGGTGAAGAGCTGTTGCTACTTCTAAAGACTTTTTGATGATTTACAAGTAGTTTAAATTTGCCATGCTGCTTGCTAAACTCATTATTTTAAACTTAAGGGTTGCTGGTATTCAAAGTGAATATTATTAAATTTTATAGATATTTTCATTCTTCCTCCAAGAAAAACTTTTGAAGGTAATATCATCACTTTCTTGGGTTTTTCTAAAATTCTTTATGTAGATTGTTTCAATGACTATAGTTAAACTCACTAAGCACCTGCTATGATCCAAGCGTTGCTCATACATTATATATGCACCTTATAACATTTCTTCAAAGCCAGCATTATTACCCCCATTTCACAGTAAAAGTAACCGTGGTTCAGCATGGTTAACTAATTTGCCTCAACTATATGTCTAGCACTTAATGTATATGCTTACACTTATCCAGTTGGCTGTATTTCCACATATTTTATTCTGGTTGTATAATTTTGTTGATTTTTTTTTCTTAAGGAACTAGCTGCACTGAAGACAATGGCCAAATAATGTTATTGTTAGGGACCTTAATAATATATCCAAAAAATAATTGTGAGGAAAATTTGAATTTTAAGTAAATAAAAAATACCCAAATCATACCACTCAGAGATGATAATCAATGTGTTGAAGTGGATTCATCCAGAATTTTTCCCATGCAAATGTAAGAGCATACACTCACACACAAGCATACACACAGATGTACATATGCAGAGCAATTTATGCATTCTTTTACCTGTGTATGCTCATTTATTCATTGGTTCATCAATCTATCCATGTATTCATTCAACACATACTTATTGAGCATGCTTCTGCAGCCAAGCATTGTGCTAGCCTTCTATGTATAGTGGGAAGGAAGATAAATGTGACCTCTCTTTTCATGGAGAGGTATGCAGTAAACAAACCATTTTGAAACACTAAGTCACAAACAAGGTACGTGTTACAAGGAAATATTTAATAGAGCTCAGTTCCTTCAGGAAATATTTGGTGATCCAAAAGGACGCTGCTTTGGCTGCAGCAAAAAGAACAAAGGTGAGAAGGGTTAATGATGAAGCTAGAGAACAGGTCCGAGTCCTGCAGGACCCTGCTGGTCACAAGGAGGATTTTAGACTTGAGCCTACCAACACGAAAAAGCAGCACTGAAATATTTAAGCAAGGGAGTGATAATCTCACGTGTGCGTTTTAAAAAGTGATTCTGAGTACAGTGTGGTGATTTCTAAGACCTAAATCTCAGGACGACAAACGTGGAGAAAGTAGTTCTAATATATGGGGGCAACCCAGGCAGGAGATGACGGGGGCTCGACCTGGTGTGGAGGCCCAAGAGACCCTGAAGGCAGAGGTAGAATAAGCCTTTGTGGGCGGGGCCCCTGTAACCACGCTTTCATTTAAGGCTCGGGGAGTGCCCAGTCCATGTTCATTAATAAGCATCCTCCTCTGCACTTCCATGGCCGCAGATGGAATGGCATCGGTCCAACGACTGATGGATGGATGAAGAAGATGTGGTGTATATACAATGGAATATTAATCAGCCATCGAGAGAATAAAATCTTGCCATTTGGAACTACAGGGTATCATGCTAAGCAAAATAAGACAATCAGAGAAAGACAAATATCATATGATTTCACTCATATGAAATTTAAGAAATGAAACAGATGAACATAGGGGAAGGGAAGGAAAAATAAAATAAGATGAAATCAGAAAGGGAGACAAACCCTAAGAGACTCTTAATCGTAGGAAACAAACTGAGGCTTGCTGGAGGGAAGGGGGGGTAACTGGGTGACAGGCATTAAGGAGGGCACTTGATAGGATGAACACTGGGTGTTATATGCAACTGATGAATCACTAAATCCTACCGCTGAAACTAATAATACACTATTTGCTAAATTGAATTTAAATTTAATTAATTAATTAATTAAAAAATGAATAGCATGGGTATAGCAGTGTTCTTCTCACCAATCGCACTTTATTGCAAAATTTAAAAAATTTTTCAATATCAGAAAAAAGCTGCAGTGAACACACTTGTACACACAGCCTTTTGAACTTGTCCAATTATTTTCTTAGAATACATCTTGAGAATAGAAATGATGCATCAAAGGATTAATATGGTGGTTCCATCCGTACGTCAACCCAGAAAGGTTGTACAATTTGTACCTCCATCAGGAGTATGACAGTGACCGTTTTCTCATGTTTTCAGCTCATTCTTTTCTAATCTTTGCCAGTTTGTGTAAGCCAATATTTTCTTCTCCAGAAGACTGAACAACTTCTGTAATTGGCCTCATTTTGTCCTTAACTTCTTTTTCTATTGGAAGTTTAATTTTGTTAGATTGATTTAGAAAAAGCCTGTAAGTAATAAAAATATTAACTTTATGTCAGTCATATACATATATATATATATATATATATGCTTCAGATCATTATTCTTGGCTTGATACCTGACTTTTAAATTTGTTCCATTCTTGGAATGCTGTAAAAATCTCTATAGAGCAAACTTACAAAATCTTCATGGTTCCTAACTTTGGTAACCTGTTAAAGAAAGCCTGTTGTGGACTTTTGAATTTAGAGATCACAATTTCGCTAATAGTAACACAAAACAAAATTGTCAAAGTCATGTATGAACATGGTTACAAGTGACAAACACATGGGCCCCTTACATACTTCAAAGCCAATCATTTTTTAACTTTTTCCCCTCCCATATGGTATCTCCATATCTCTTAGTGTTTCTGAGTCTGCTTATTTCCAGTGTTGGTGTCATGGTTTCTAGATCCATGGCTTTATTCTATCTCAGTTCACTTTTTGGTTTATGGCACATACACCCTGAAGTAGAAGCCTAAGAAATAAGAAAAAGAGTAAAAGCCCTGAATACGTGCATTTCTGAAAACGTGTTATTCTATATTCAAATTTTATAGACAATTTAGCTAGAACTAGCCAGAAAATAATTCTGGATCAAAGATAATTTCCCTTTGGAACTTGGCCCCACTGTGTGCTAGTATCCAGCAGTGCCGCTTAGAAAACTGATGTCTCTCTTACCTCTATTCCTTCAAGAGTGCTATTGTTCACCATGCTGGCTTGTTGGTGTGTATGTCCATGAGTGTGTATGTGTGTATTTTGGACCCTGGAATTTGGGGTAGTTTTTTTTTTTAACTGTAGGTGCTATGAAATTATAAAGTAGTGAGATTATGCATGTCTTATTATGTATTTATGTATCAGTTATTTACTAATTCATTGTGTTGAGTATTTACACTCTCATTTCTTCTCCTCCCTCTCTTACAAGATATAAAATATTCTGGATTATGTCTCCAGCCCTTTTTTCTCTGAAATACTCTCTATCTTTGTATTTTTGTTCTACCTTTAAGAAAATTATTTCCATTTGCATTCCAAATTATTTATAGACCAGTTACAGAGGAGTTTCCCCGTATTTAAAGATGGAATAACAACACTCACTTCATGGGGTTGTTGTAAGAACTGAATGGGTGAATATATGAAAAGGACTCTAACAGTAACTATCAGTCAGAGCTATGTAAATGTTAGAAAGGATTTGTGCAGGAGATTTGCTTCAAACATCTGGTCACCCTAGGGTACCTATTCATGTTCAAGTGGAAGGCCCTAAAAAGCGTAATTTGTGAGCTCCATGCACACAAGTGGGGCTTGTTGTCGAGCAGGATATGCTTTTGCATATTTGAGAAAATGGCTATCATTTTGCTGGAGAGTTTCTAATGCAAGGGTTTGGCGTTTTCTCTGGAGCCTTTCAATTTCCTAAATAAAAGCCTTCAGCTATTTTGCCTGAGAGATAAATGCTTGGCCACCCATAATCTGCACATGAGAGTGGAGAAAAGACAAGATAATTGGAGCAAATTTCCAGTGAATGCCCCTGCCTGCAGCCTTCACCTCATCACCATATCCATTCACTCTCTCCACGCCTGACCAGTGCTCCAGACCAGTTCCTTGCACCCTGCTTCAGCTGTTACCTCTCACACCAACTTTGCTTCTTCTTTCAGAAGCTTAGTAAGTGCTCTCACAGATCCTCATCCAATCTCCTCACAGATCTCACCTCCTCCCCCTAGGTACTTCCTCTGCAGTGTAGCTGTTGGGGGAGAGGAGACAGATAATGCCTTCAATATGGCACTTAGCAGGAAGTTGAAGGTAATTCCTTTATAAAAACTATTTTAGAAAAGATTTCTGCATAGTACAAGAAGGGAAAAATTGTTTAAATGTCATTCTCAAGTTTGTCCTAATTATTCACTTTAATATTTTGTCAATCTATCCTTTTCACAAATTATGACACATATTTGTGCAAAAATAGCAAGAAAGTGGCACAATCAGTGTGTCAAGTTCTGTGTTATATTGGAATACATAGCACAGTAAAGACAAAAAAAATCTCTAAATTAAAATTCAAATATGTTGTAGATTCATTCCATACCCTGCAGAGAGTGTATTATATTTCCCCATTAAGGAAAAAAAGCTATAGTAGCAGAGGCGCCTGGGTGGCTCAGTCAGTTAGGCATCTGTCTTTGGCTCAGGTCACGATCCCAGGGTCCTGGGATTAAGCCTCGCATTGGGCTCCCTGCGTAGTGGGATGTCTGACTCTCCCTCGCCCTCTGCCCATCTGTCTCCCCCTGCTTGTGCTCTCTCCCTCTGGCTCACACTCTCTCAATTAATAAGTGAAATCTTAAAAAAAAAAAAAGCTATAGTAGCAGTGATACTAGCATCATTTCATAATCTATTGTGATCTTATGATTCTGGGTCAAAAAGTGAAAGTTTAAAAAAAATTACTGGATGTTTAAAACTAATGAAATTGTGACCTCATCTTTTTTTATTATTCTATCACTTTCCCATTACTTTAAAGTTCTGTGGATACATTACTATACGTAGCTTTCCAGCCTCCTTAAATGCTCAATTTGTTTGGCATGTTTGCCTACCATATTAAGTTGCCTAACCACACATTAGAATTTAAAACCCAGGCTATATCTGTATCTCATAGAACTAACTTTCCAAACACCATCAATAGTTGGAATAAGTACAAGAAGAAAAGGCAAATAATTCACTTTGAAAAATTAGCCATGTCATGCCAACATCTACACAATAAGAAAACGTATTGATTAAATGTGCCAAGCTCATGTTTTACCTATGTAATGTAAAAATCATTTTATTATATTTTCTGAGCAAAACTATTAAATTAATATTAAATTGTTACTTTGCATAAAGATCTGGAAGGCCTTAGATCTAAAACAGCCATGTCCATAGAGTATTAAAATGAACATTTTAAAAGTATTAATAGTATTTAATAGTATTAAAATGGCCACCATTAGACATCATGTATCAGTCGAAACAGTCACATTAAGTAACACAAGTCTCCAGTGAACCTTGCAGCTTGAACTGTCCTACCCACATTGTAGATTTGGGGACACGAAATTAAATGATAAACACAATCGGTGTTTTAATATTCAACAATAAACTTTATAAATCTCTCCCTCTTTCCATTCTAGTTTTACTCTCTCTTTTCTTTGGTCTCCATTTCTTCTTAAAACAGAACGGATCAACTACATCTTATCTAGATGGCCAGCTCCAGAACCTGTGTGAAGGGAAGAATGAGCAGTGGGGTCCAGTTTCTAATCGCATTTGCTGTGTGATCCAAAACAAATTCTTAAAAATGGAAATACTAGAGCCTGGGTCTGGTCTGTCCTCTTTATTTTTTTTTAAGATTTTCTTTATTTATTTGACACAGAGAGAGACAGCCAGCGAGAGAGGGAACACAAGCAGGGGGAGTGGGAGAGGAAGAAGCAGGCTTCCAGCAGAGGAGCCTGATGTGGGGCTCGATCCCATAATGCCAGGATCATGCCCTGAGCCAAAGGCAGACGCTCAACAACTGAGCCACCCAGGCACCCCTGGTCTGTCCTAAGAACTGTATTTTCAGGCCCCAGGAAAGTTGCATACACAGTGCTTCACAAATATTAGTTACAAGAATGAATTAATAATGCCTGTGTTGATGGAGATCTTGTGATGATTTAGTAAGTGAAGTGTACAGTGGAGTGCCTGGCACATAAAGGGTGCTCACTGAAAAGCGGCTGTTGGTGACGTTCATTTATTGCAATCCACTTGCCCAGAAGAATTAAAAGAATAGAGTTGGAAATCACAGATTAATGACCTGTAATGTGGTGGCAGCTGAGCTAAGCAAATCACATAGTCTCATATCTTGCTTTAACTTTTCACCATGAAAAATACATGGTCTTCTCTATTCTATCCTAAGATTGTTTTTTAAGTTTAAACATGTTGCATAAAATTCCCTCATTTAAAGTGCACAATTCAGTAGTTTTTTGTGTACTTATATAAAATGCTACCTTTATTCTATCTAATTTTAGACTGTCTCCCTACACAGCACCCAGAAAAATCCCTTTATAGTATGTCATATCACATTGCTCCTCTCATCAAAATCTCCCAATTTCCATGAGAATACAAGATAGAGTTTTCACGATTGTCTACAAAGCCCCACAGTGTCAAGTCTACCATCACCTCTCTGACCTCAACTATTACTGCCCTCTGGGTCATTTCAATTAGCCACACTGCCTCCTTGCTGTTCCTAGAACAAGTCAGACAAATCCCAACTTAGGGCATTTTCACTATCTCTTAACTCCAAGTATTCTTCCTCCAGATATCTGAATACACATCCCCCTAATCTCCCCCAAGTCCTCATCCATAGTTTACCTCTTCAGTGAGACCCTCAGGAACCACTCTTCCCCAAACTGCAGCCTAGCCTCCTTCCATCCACAGCATCCCCAGTCTCCATAATCCTGTATTTTTTGTTTTGTTCCATAATTCTTAACATTTTCTAAAGTGACACATATAATTAATTTAGTATATTATACTTGCCATTTATTACCTTTCTCTCTGTCACTGGAATATTAAATATCTTTCTATGTGAGGAAGGATATTTAGTTTGTTCACTGGTATTACCCAACCACACAGAACAGTATTTGGGTGCATGGTAGGCACTCAGTAAGTATTTGATAAAGAATCAATAAACTATTCTATAACTTTGATGAAACATTTTGGCAAAAAAAAATGCTACTATGTTTTCAACTCCACAAACAGAGAATTAAAAGAAATTTAATCAAATTCATTTTCTTAAAAATTTTACTCATACAGCCCCCCAAAGTTAGTACGTGTCAGGATTAGCACTTCAGTGGCATCAGGATGTCTTGGAATCTTTGGAATCTCAGAATGAAGTAAGTTTTCAGTGTTGCTCAGAGGCTAGAAATGGATACGAAGCTAACATGAGTTATCCTAGAGGCACACACATGGGAATGTGAATACAAATTCCAAGTTCACACTTGAAATCAGATAGATTAATGAGGTAAAACACCTGACTTTAAGACCCAAGACACTGTCCAAACAAAGGGAGTTTAGGGGCAAGGTGAAGATCTAAGCAGCAAACAACAGAGCAACAGAGATTAAAGAGCAATTCAGGCATAAAATGACATGCTTGTAGGGTAATTAAGTCAGTTGAAAGGTTTCCTAAGAAAGAAGTAAGCAGTCTTGAAAAACAGTAGCAGGGAGTGGAAATTCCTTTTACTGGGGTGTTGGGGTCCAGGAAAAGAATTCAGTCAAAGAACCAGAGAACAATAGAAAAAACATTTACTGGAAGATGGCTACCTAGATCAGACCATTCTTAATAGTGAACCAACAAAATCTATCTTTGTGTTTTCTATGGAGTCCCCTGGACTAGGGGAAACATTGTTTTCACTGTGAGAGGCAGGACTGAATCATTCAAGTGGTAATTGAGAGAGCCCAACTGAGAGGTTAAAAACCTGCAAAACACAAATACAAAAAAAGTGTAAAACCCAGATGGTTTTAGGGGCTATCAACCAAATCTTCAAGGACCAGCTAATTCCATTGCTACTTAAATTGCAGAATATGAAAACAAGGAAAAACTCCCAAGTTATTTTTCTAAAAGTAAATATAACTTCAACACCTAACTTGTCACCTAGCACAAAGAAAGCAAACCACAAACCAATTCCACTGAAGAATATAAAGTAAGGATTCCAAATGAAATATTAACAAATAGTGTTCCATAGCATATTACAAAAACAAAACAAAACAAAAAACACCGTGACCTGTATGTGTTTCCTAGTCCTGCTCTAACAAATTCCTACAATTCAGTAGCTTAGAACAACACAAATTTATTATCTTACACTTCTGGATGTCAAAAGTGTGAAGTGGGTATCCCTGGGCTAGAAACAAAATGTCAGCAGGCTGTGTTCCTTCTTGAGGCTCAAAGGAATAATCTGTCTTTGCTTTTCCAGCTTCCAGAGGCTACCCGTGTTCCTTAGGTCAGGGTTCTTCCTCCGTCTTCACAGCTATAGCTGAGCATCTTCTCTCATCTGACCTCAGCTTCCACACTTAACATCCTTTCTCTCTGCTTCTGATCTTCCAGCCTCTCTCTTATAAAGGTCCTGGCATTACACTGGGCTCATGTGGATAATCCAGGATAATCCCCCCATTGCAAGACTTTAACCTAATCATGTCTCAAAAGTCTCTGTTGCCTTGGAAGTTAACCTATTCACAGATTCAGGAAATATGAGTGTGAACATCTTTGGAGGCCACAATTCATTCTATATCATCACCTAAGTGGGATTTATAAGATTGCAAGAATAACTCAATATTAGAAAAACCCTTATTTTTATGTACCATATTAATAGATATAGAAAAAAGGTCGTAGTATATAGTAACCTTCATAGAGGCAGAAAAGATCTTCAGCAGAATTGAACATCTGTTTCTTTTAAAAGCAGTAAAACATGAATGGATCCCTGCTTCACATGACAAAAATATATACCAAGAACCAAGTTTCTTATTTATTGGAGATACACTTTCTCCACTGTACTCAGGAATATGACAAAGACACCCACTATATCCTCTATTATTTATCATTATTTAGAGGCATTAGTCAATGCAATCAGAAAAGAAAAATTAAAGGCGTAAAAATTGGAGAAAAAAGAGGCAAAACTATATTGTCAGATGATAGGAGAGAGTATTTCTGAAAATTTCAAGAGCATCAATGTTAAAAATAACACAATTGAGAGAATTAGTTAGGCATAAGACTTTCAATTAGCATAAAATATAAACATACTGATTATTTTAAAGTATTGGCTTTCATAGTTACAAGTCAAAACCTCCTAAAGTATATAATGGATAAGAAAACTCCCACCCATGATAGCAATAAAAAGATAAAATATTTAGGAATAAACTTAACAGGAAATTTGCAAAATCCATAGAAGGGAGTTTTTAAAACACTCTTGAAAGACTAAGAATAGACTTGGGTAAAGGCAATAATATCACTCTTCTGGCTGCATCAACTTCATAAAGCTGCCAAATTACCCTGAGTTAATATTTAAATTCAACATAATCTCCATAAAAATACCAACAAAGTTGTTCTTCAGCCAGTCAATTAAACCCCAACTTCACTGAAAATAAACATGCAAGAATAGATAGGAAACCCTCATAAAGGAATGGAAATGAAGAGCAAATAATAAAATATATATCCCCTATAATTAAAAGTGTGGTGCTGGCACATGAAGAAATAGACTGGCCAATGAATAGAATAGAAAATGCAAATATAGTCATAAGGAAATGTAAGTGTGATAAAAAGTAAACTCTCAATTCACTTATGAAAAAGGGGACCTTTTAATGAGTAGTACCAGTACACCTGGATTGTCTTTCAAAACAAAACATTGAGTCCACACCTCACAGCAGAATAAATTTCAAATGGCCACAATAAACATGAAGCCACATTAATATCAGAAGAAAACATGGATATGTTCCTTCCGAAGCCAAGCATGAGGAAATTTTTCTAATTTTGACCCAAAATCTAGAAACATATTTAAAAACAGATGATTTGTAAGTCTGACTGCATACATTTATAAAGAAATGACTGATTCCAGATTTAGGCAAAGAAAGGGCACAGTGAGTCTGGAATATTGCGTTGCAACAGAAAGCTAAGAAGTGTTCAAAGACCGGGGTGACACGTAAAAATGACATAGAGCTGACCTATATGGACACTGATTGGCCACATTTTGGACAATTTTAGCATCGAAAGGAAAAAAGAGAGTAGGAGATTATCACACATTGGATTTTTTAAAAATCCATAGGTTCAGTTAACAGTAATATATGCAGGTTCTTTGACAAATGGACATTGATAATGTAGGGTGTTAACAACGCAGCAATTGGATGAGATATATGGGGACTTTCTGTATTGTTTTTACAACTTTTCTGTAAATCTAAAATTATTCCAAAATAAAATGACTATTTAAAAAGTCAGTTAGGGGCGCCTGGGTGGCACAGCGGTTAAGCGTCTGCCTTCGGCTCAGGGCGTGATCCCGGCGTTATGGGATCGAGCCCCACATCAGGCTCTTCTGCTATGAGCCTGCTTCTTCCTCTCCCACTCCCCCTGCTTGTGTTCCCTCTCTCGCTGGCTGTCTCTATCTCTGTTGAATAAATAAATAAAAAATCTTAAAAAAAAATCTTAAAAAGTCAGTTAAGCATCTGCCTTCGGCTCAGGTCATGATCCCAGCGTCCTGGGATTCAGCCTTGCATCAGGCTCCCTGCTCCATGGGGAATCTCCCTCTCTCATTCCAACTGCCTGCTGCTCCCCCTGCTTGTGTTTGCCAACCCCCCGCCCCGTGTCAAATAAATAAATAAAATCTTAAAAAATAATAAAAATAAAAAGAGAGGGAAAAGGGCAAGAATTCATAGGTTCAAAATGATCATGACAAAAGGAAGGGAAATGGGTTTTTTCTTTTTTTCTTTTTTGATTTATTTTTTTTTATGTTCAGTTAGCTGCCATATAGTACATCATTAGTTTTTGATGTACTTTTGTTTTGATGTAGTTTTGTTCAACGAATATTAGTTGCATATGATGCCCAGTGTTCATCACAACACGTATCCTCCTTAATACCCGTCACCCG
The DNA here is from genome assembly GCF_002007445.2 of Ailuropoda melanoleuca. NCBI lineage: Eukaryota > Metazoa > Chordata > Mammalia > Carnivora > Ursidae > Ailuropoda > Ailuropoda melanoleuca. Next base: position 6,140,465 of record NW_023179820.1, read on the forward strand.
ACTACCCAATCCTCCCCACCCTCCTCCCTTCTGAAACCCTCAGTTTGTTTCCTAGAGTCCCTTGAGAGGGTTTTTCCCAGAAGAATGTCAACTGAGAAGAGGAGAGGAGACCAAAGAGACGTGGTGCCAGAATGTAGTGCATTTACTTTACTTGGATCCTGTTATTCAGTAAAAATACTGACCAAAAGAAAAAAAAAAACAACCCACACACATACATTAAATGACATCTTGGAACAATTTAGAGAATGTTACTATGCTTGGCATATTACATAATATTATAGAATCAATGGTAAATTGCCTAAGTGTGAAATTGGTGTCATGAGAATGTTTTTGCTAAAGCATGAGATAAAACACCATGATGTCTGTAGTTTATTTCAGGTAGTTGCAGGAGATAAAAGTAAGTATGTACAGACATACTGAAAGAGATAAAATAAATATGGCAAATTGTAACAACTTGCATATCTAAATGAAGGGTATGCAGGTGTTCACTGCTGATATTTTAACTTTTTTTAAAAGATTTTATTTATTTATTTGACAGAGAGAGAGACAACCAGAGAGAGAGGGAACATAAGCAGGGGGAGTGGGAGAGGAAGAAGCAGGCTCCCAGTGGATCAGGGAGCCCAATGAGGGGCTCAATCCCAGGACCCTGGGATCAGGCCCTGAGCCGAAGGCAGACACTTAATGACTGAGCCACCCAGGCTTTCCTGGTATCAGACTTCTTAACATACTGCAGCTAAAAGGTGGGGGAGTGATGCCCTTAAAATTCTGAGGGAAAATCATTTCCATCCTAGAAATTATTTTTTATAATAATTTTTTATTATTATCTTAGTCACCATATAGTACATACCTACTTTTTGATGTAAAGTTCCATGATTCATTACTTGCGTATAACACCCAGTGCACCATGCAATATGTGCCCCCCTTAATACCCATCACCAGCCTATCCCATCCCCAACCCCGCTCCCCTCTGAAGCCCTCAGTTTGTTTCCCAGAGTCCATAGTTTCTCATGGTTCATTCCCGCTTCTGTTTACCACCCCTTAACTTTTTAAGCTTTAAAATTATTCGGAATATTAAGTTGAGGGAGAAAAAATCTGTTACATAAAAAGAAGAGACAGGCGTGCCAGGGTGGCTCAGTCAGTTAAGCATCTGCCTTCGACTCAGGTCATGATCTTGGGATCCTAGGATTGAGCCCTCCATTGGGCTCCCTGCTCGGTAGAGAGTCTGCTTTTCCCTCTCCCTCTGTGCCCTCTCTCTTTCACTCTCTCTCTCAAATAAATAAATAAAATCTTAAAGAAAAAAGGGACGTAACTGAGGAAGAAAGTAGCTATCAGATCTAATAAGCATCAAATATACATAATATATCATATTATTATATAATCTTTTATCCATGATTGTATACTATTATACAATTCTATAATACAATGTTACTGTATAATTATATAATAGTATTACATCATATAGTACTATATATTATATTTTTATGGAATACACATTATGTAACAAGTATATAATTAAATAATAAGATACTGCATTAGTCATTTTCACTACTACTGTCTCATAAAAATCCCCAAAAACTAAATGGATATTATTATTCTCTTTTTTTTAATGAGTAAAAACATGATGGCTCAGGGAAGTCACACAACTTGCCTAAAATCATAGATCTTGTATATGTGGATCCTGGATTCAAACCCACTTCATTTGAGACTCCAGATCTCCCCTCCTTCTGTCATGCTGGGTCAAGGACTTTATCTGACTAATTCCAGACAAGGGTTCAGCAGTCAGCACAAGGGCCTGCAGCCCAGGATTGCCTGGTACTCCAAAGTTCCTAAGAACCCTAACTTTTCCCACTTGGAACTGAAGATCTCTGGAACAGCTAGTTATGGTTACCCTACTAGTACAAAAGGAGAAGCTGCAATACTGCTAAATTCACAACGTGACACTAAGCCAAAAATAATCTTCAGATAATGGAAGATATTTAATCTTTACTATCCTAGGCTAAAGGTACTCCGAACACTTCAAGTTTTGCTCATATAATACGATTGAGGGTCTCCTATTCATTTTTAAATATTTTTATTAAGGTATGATTCACATACTATCAAGCTCATCCCTCTAAAAGTGTACAATTCCATGGCTTTTAGTGTATTCACGGAATTGTGCAACCATCACCACAATCAATTTTAAAACATTTCATCACCCTAAAAATCCATGCCCCATTTCTTAACGCCCTTGTCCCCTGCAACCACTAATCTACTATCTCTGTAAATAATTCCCCTATTCCGAACATTTTATTTAAATGTAATCATACAATACGTGGTCCTTTGTAGCTTTTCCACTTAACATAATGGTTTCAAGGTCCACCCATGTTGTAGAACGTATTAGTATTTCATTTCTTTTTATTACTGAATAATAATAGTTAATATTATAATAATAACAATATTCCATTGCTTGGATATAACACATTTTGTTTACCCATTCATCAGTTGATGAACATTTGGATTGCTTCCACTTTTTGGTTATTACGAACAATGTTGCCATTTGTGTATAAGTTTTTATGGGGTCATACGCATTTGGTTCTTTTGGGTATGAAACTAGGAGTGGAATTGCTGGATCATGTGGTAATTCTATATTTAACTTTTGGAAAATTATCAAACTCATTTCCACAGGGGCTGTACCATTTTACATTCCCACCAGCAATATGTAAGGGTTCCAATTTCTCTACGTTTTTGCTAATGCTTGTTGATCATAGACATATTAGTGGCTGCTTGCTTTTAGCCATCCTACTGAGTAGAGAGTATTATCTCATGATTTTTATCTGGATCTCCCTAACGACTGATGATGCTGAGCATCTTTTCATGTGCTTATTGGCCATTTATATATCTTTTTTTGGGAAAAATTCTATTAAAATTTTTCCCAGCTTTTAATTGGGTTGTTAGACTTCTTGTTCCATTAAACTTTTTTTAAAAAAAATGTACTTTAAGTCCACTTTAATTTGTCTAAATCTTGCTGCTTACTATACATATAATTATGGGAGAATGACATAAATTCTTCATACCTTGTTTCTCCACCTATGAAAATGAGATAATATTACCAACATCACAGAGTTTGTGTGAGTGTTCAGTGCACATGAAACATTTATCACAGTGACTGAACGACTTATTACAGGTATTTGGGAAGTGAGACTCAAATCTGAAAGGGCTCATTGATAGTAGAAAGAACCACAGTGTTACATGCAATAATGAATCATGGAACACTACATCAAAAACTAAGGATGTACTGTATGGTGACTAACATAACATAATAAAAAATGATTATCAAAAAAAAAAGAAAGAAAGGACCACAGCACAACTAGGACAGTATTTGGAGATGTGAGGTAACATTACAGAAATAACGATAATGATAATCGTGTTTAAATTCCTGTCAAGAAGAGTTATGAAAATTTTAAATCTTGATAGCATTAAGTGTCCACAGAAGACACATCAAGTTGTAGTATAATTACATAAATTCAATAAAAAGCCTGACACTGACTAGATAGAAAGTTTGCAAAAGGAAAAAGATTGCAAAACACGTTTAAATAGTACTAAGAATAAATATTTTATACGCATGATTATTTGGTTCTTATATGTTTTTATCTTCATTTTATATAGTTTTGTGATCAACAGTAGTACCTAGGAAAAAAATTAAATGATTTTCTTCATCAGAATTGAACTATTTTCTGCATTAAAATAACTTTGGGGGCGCCTGGGTGGTACAGCGGTTGGGCGTCTGCCTTCGGCTCAGGGCGTGATCCCGGCGTTGTGGGATCGAGCCCCACATCAGGCTCCTCCACTATGAGCCTGCTTATTCCTCTCCCACTCCCCCTGCTTGTGTTCCCTCTCTCGCTGGCTGTCTCTATCTCTGTCAAATAAATAAATAAAATCTTTAAAAAAAATAACTTTGGAGATTTTGTTTACTTCTTGATGAAACAGGAAAGAATCTTGGAATCAAAATTTCCATCTGTGGGTTCAAGTGATTAAACCAATCCTGCCAACATACACCAGTTGTGAATTTTGTACCAATGAGCAAGTGTGTGTCAAATGGATAGTACTCTATATTTTATTCACAGGATATTGATAAATTGATTGCTGAAAGCTCCTGTTCTAATTTTCCATTCAATGACAATGTTGCTAAGTGAGGCAGATTAAGGTTGCCTAAATGATTGGTATTTGCAGAAACAATCCACACGAAAGATAAAACTACACATACCTTCTTAAAGTTCTTTGGACCAGGTCACATCACTTAGTGAATGAACCTCTATCTGAAACATAAAAAGGACCTAAGTATACTCAGTGTAGGAAGCACTCCAAAAAGAACAGCTGATAGCAACGTTTGCTAAAATGCTATTGGGATTCAACAGAAAGTGAAAGGACCAGTTTATTACCAGGTCATTATATTTTATCTTCTTAGTTTTACGTGTGAAAATTCAAAGAAGTGTTTACAAGTTATAAGATTGTCCAAATATATGGCAGGAAATAAACTGACTTAAATTTAGAGTATGGTCACAGCATAATCTTCCCTTACTCTTGTCCTCTGCCCCAAAAAATAAGAGGCCACATCTATAACACAGGCCCAGACACCCATCCTTCTGAAGTACCTCACAAGGATAAGATTCTAATACAGCACAGATCAAATCAGGTGTCTCCTCTATTAACTGCAAACAGTAAAGAAAAGATGTGGCCTAATCAGCTCCTAGACTAGATGCAAATTATGTTCTTCCTCTTCTGTATCAATGTTATAAAGAGATAATAGTGTTACTCATTCAGCCTTATGTTATCTCTATCATTGAAAGGAAGAAAACATAATTATGCTCATTTTCCAGGTTAAAAAATGAGGCACAAAAATAATTAAATGCCTGACCTTGTGTCATAATGTGAATTGATGTGGCAAATCTCAGATATTCTGGCACTCAAGCCAGGACTCTCTTCCAGACACCATGCTCTGTTTTCTAAATGCATTATCTGAAGCTAAGTTGTTTCAAACCCTTCATTAGGAAAAGGAGAATGAAAAGCTTTTTGTCCTTTTCACTCCTGACTTTGGTATGTTAGAAATATCAGTGGGTTAGAAATAGGACTGTCTTCTTTTTTAAATTTTTTTTTTATTCTACAGAGACAGAGACAGCCAGCGAGAGAGGGAACACAAGCAGGGGGAGTGGGAGAGGAAGAAAGGCTCATAGTGGAGGAGCCTGATGTGGGGCTCGATCCCATAACGCCGGGATCACGCCCTGAGCCGAAGGCAGACGCTTAACCGCTGTGCCACCCAGGCGCCCCAGAAATAGGACTGTCTTCTTGCTACTCGTTCTAGCTCTGTCTCGAGCTAGCTGTGGAAGATGGCTCCATCACGCAAATGTTAGTCCTGTACTCACCTTTCTCATTGATTACACAATGATTGTTGTGGTTTCCTTAGCCTGCCAACATGTTGGTTCACGAAGACAGTTGATAATGTGTTCAAACACACTTTGAAAAGTATAAAGTATTAGATCAAGTCTTGTGTATTAATAGCATAGCCTTACTTACAAGTGTTGTTAATAACCACACCCTTTTCTGAATGCTCATAGCAGTCTACACCTCTCTTAGGATGTTTGTCATTTTTCATCTTATGCATTAAAACAATTGCTGTTTGGTACACAGAGTATATTCTTTGATGACAAGAATCATGAAACCTTTATACCCTCACATCTCTGAAGTGTACCTATTGCAATTAATGAATAATTTGACAAAAGGTTAGATTATAACTGAGATCATTTTTGCCATCGATGTAGGACCACAGCATTGCCAGCATGACTATGCTTCAGACAAATCAAGGGCACACCCTGAGTGACCTAGATGGACAGCAAGGGCATCCTGTAGGACACTTTTTCATGGGCATAGAGATAGTCTAACTCTTGCTATTTTCTGTATGGAAATGGTTGATGCCCCCTCATAACCCCTTAATAATCAGAGTGAGTTCATACTCAGCATAGGGAAAAATAAGAATTAACTGTGGCTGAAAACTCCCATTTAAAAGTTTTTTACAAGCAGAATCTGCCCTATAAATACAGAGAACAAACTGATGGTTGCCAGAGGGAAGAGAATGGGAGGATGGGCAAAATGGATGCAGAGGCGTGGGAGATACAGGCTTCACTTACGGAATGAATAAGTCTTGGGAATAATAGGTACAGCTCAGGGAAAACAGTCAATGGTACTGGAATAGCGTTGTATGGTGACAGATGGTAGCTACACTTGCGGTGAGCACAGCTGACATATAGAGTTGTTCAATCATTCTGTTGTACACCCGACACTAATGTCACATTGTGTGTCAACTATACTCCAATAAAAATTTAAAAATAAATAAATAAAATGGTTTTTACAGAGGCTATTAGTGATTGTATATAAGTAAGAATGTGCTTGAATGTCCACAGTTACGCTTCAATATTCAAGGTATTTTATAACAGAGATTCCATGTCAGTCCATAGTTTTGTATAATGACATGTATTGCTGTGTTCTCACATTTCTTAAATATGAATAACATTAGCAACAGGAGAGTAAATAGGCCCTTTAATGATCTGTTAATTGTTCTTCTTTGATGTGGGCATTAATATGTGTGTGTGTGTGTGTGTGTGTGTGTGTGTGTGATCACTGGCCTCTGTGTGCACACACAGCACTACTACCGCCAGGCTGCTAGTGCTCTGAGTTGTGCTTCCAGAGACAAAGAAGGATTTGTGCTAATATATTCATTCTACTAAGCCCTTTTATAATTAAGGGACATGAATTTTCCAGACAGCTGACCTGGGTCACATTGCAACTTGTCAGCACCGAAAAGCTGAAAACTAATTGACCCTAGGATCAAAGTCCTTGACTTCCACTAAGAATGTCAAATCTCCCTGAGCAATGCTATTCAGCCGGGCAGCAATGGACCAATCTAGGTAACCTTGGTCTATCTTACTTCCCATCTTCCATTTAATTCAGTTACACACGTTTTTAAAAGTATAATCTCCTTTCCTTTAGAAAAGGCCCTGTTAGCTTCTACAATCATTCCTTTCAATTATCAGGTTTGGCCTTCAAAAAGAGGGCATTCCAATTTCACAGTCAACACAAGATGCAATTTTACACTTGAAAATAATGGCAAAAGATATAATGGTACATGGAGACAGCATTTTAGCCACAGATGACCCATGATTTTACTGGCTGAAAAAAGGTATTTGAGATGTCCTTTAGAGTCTCTAGGAAATTTTGGAACTGAATCTTGCAGATTAATATTTTAGATAATGATTATCTCTGATCTGACAAATGCAGCAATTTGTGCAAGGGCTTACTAGGAATAAATGCTGTTGACAGGAGTAATTAAAATAATCAGTGCTGTTGACCCGCCCACCACCCCCTTTCCTTCCTAAAACTAATCAAGCATCCTATTTGCTTTCACAGGACTAGTGTTATTGATAAGATAAAGATTTCTAAGTTGAATGGACATCCATGTGTATGCACTGACCACTGTCATTCTTTCTTCTGGGGCATCAGTAAGAAGTTTTAACAATAAAATAAATATGAGATACATTGAAATGGAAGTTTGCGCTTTTAAAACTGCAGCTTAAGATTTTTGAGGCTCAAAGTATTTGACAAATGAGCAAATGTGGTCCTTTATTTATAAAACTACTTCTTAGTGACTCTCCTTACTCTAAGGGGGAAGAATTTTCCCAGTAAGACCCAGATGCCTTTGCCCCTTAGCTATAAACTCCATCTCAGAGGCCCTGTCTCAGGTTCTAAAGATATGTTAACAATGGGATATCACCTTACACCTGTTAGAATGGCTGGTACCAAAAACACCAAAAGTAAATGTTGACAACGATGTGGGGAAAATGGAACCCTTGTACACTGTGGTGGGAATGTAGATTGGTGCAGCCACTATGGAAAACAGTATGGAGGCCCCTCACAAAATTAAAAATAGAGCTACCAGATGATCTACCATTCCACTTCTGTGTATTTATCTGAAGGAAATGAAATCAGTTTCTTGAAAAGATTGCATCTCCATGTTTATTGTAGCATTATTTACAATTAGCCAAGACATGGAGACAATCTAAGTGTCCATCAATGGATGAATGAATTTAAAAAATGTGATTATGTGTATTATGTGATATATCTATGATCCAAGTGATATATATATATATATGAACAGTTATAGTCATCACAGCAAGTTTTAAATACATATTTTTAATCTGATTAAGTAATGAGATGATTGACTACAGGTTTTCACTTCCTGCTTAGTGGCAGAATCCAAAATGTCTAGGTTTTAAAAGGCTGCAGACCACATTATGCCTGTTCATTTCCAAGCTATTATACAAACAACAGAAACCAACAAATCTAGGTCAAAAGCACCTAGAAGCACTTTGCAAAGCATCCACAATGTGCACAGAACCATGCGGAGAGCATTACAAAGCTGGTTGAAAGCCAAAACTGAAGCACAATGACCTAATCCCATCTCATCCAACTGTGTGAACAGCTTTTCCACCAATCATCTTACAAAAACAGGCTCAGATGTTAAAGAAAGGTATCTGCTAATTTTCTAAATGACAGTTGGCTTTCAGGGCTTGGCTAATGGAGTGTACGTGGCAGACACCAAGTGTGCACCCAGAATTTTTAAAATAAGGTAGTGGCATTTATTAGTCTGAATAACTTGAAATCTGGAGGAAAGGCACCTCGATAACACAAAGTACTTTCACGAATAGATTTTGGCAACATTTTACAACAATGTTCATAGATTAGCCACAGATAAAATAAAGACCAAAATGGATTACCTGCTGAGTCCCCAGAAGAGGGATCCCAATTCACTGTTCTGATGCCCCTTCTTGGTCAAATGTAAAAATCATGTCAAATTCAACTGTAAAAATACATTCTAATTCATGTGAGGAAATTGCTTTCTCCCTTGAGAGAATCAGTAATTGATTTTCCAAGTTAAGCATTAAGAGGAGAATTCTCATTTAAATGTAGACAGACTGCTCGATTTTCCCACATATGTATATGTCACTCACTCACAGACATATTCATCCGTTAATTCAGCAAGTCTGTAGTAAGTGACTGATCTTCACTGGACACTATTTTTGTTTCCAGAGTTACATAAAAGGAGAAAATGGTTCCTACTCAGCAAAGCTGTCATTCTTGAGAAAAGAAACAATGAGGACACAAATGCATAAGAACAGAACATGTCCAATGGTAATCAGTTCAATGGAGAAAAACAAAGCAGAAGGAGAGTAGTTGAGTGCTGGGGTGAGACGTGTTGCTACTTTATACAGAGTAGCCAAGGAAGGTCTCCAGGACAGGTAGCACTGAGCAGAGAGGGGTGAGAAGTGAGGGTAAGACATGCACAGAATCCTGGAGTGAGGGGTTCCAGACCGCATGAGCGGCAAGTGCAAGGACCGGGAAGCAGGGTCATATTTGGTATGTCAGGAAAGCAGCAAAGAGCCCCCCCCCCTCGCTGGAATGATGTGAGGAAAGTGGAGGAAGAACTTACCTGAAGGCTTACATGGGATCTTACATTTTGTTTGGTTAGATCACTCTTTTTTCTTTTATCCCTCTTCTTCCCTTCACCACTGACTGCATCACCACAATCCCTGTACAGCTCTTATTATTAACCCAGAATGCATCCTTCCAAAGTTTTTCTGATTATATGGTTATATTCAGACACATAAAGGTTGTGTTCTATCTTTTTCATAAAAATAAAATTGTATTATCCATCCTTCTCTGCATATTGCATTTCTCATTTAGCCACATCAACCTTGTCTTCAATATATCCAAATCAGATTAAAAACTTTGAAGTTGTTATTTTCAAAGACCAAGAAAATTCCGTGAATTGAAGAGATTCTGTTTCATACAACCCTTCTCCTATTGATGGATATGGTTTCTTTATGTTTTTTTTGCTACTGTAAATGCAGTAAATATCTTGACTATGTATTCTTATATAATGATGCCTTTATTTTGATGGGATATATCATTAGAATTAAATTTCTGGGGTATGTATATGTTTATTAATATATATTGATACCTTTAGAGCAGCATTATCTACAATAGCCAAATTATGGAGACAGCCTAAGTATCCATCAACTGAAGAATGGATAAAGAAGATGTGGTGTATATGTACAATGGAATATTATTCAGCCATATAAAAGAATGAAATCTTGCCATTTGCATTGAAATGGATGGAGCTAGAGGTATAATGTTAAGCAAAATAAGTCAGTCAAAGAAAGACAAATACTATATGATTTCACTCTTTTGTGGCATTTAAGAAACAAAGCAAGCAAAGGGAGGAAAAAGAGAGACAGACAAACCAAGAAACAGACTCCTAACTATAGTGAAGGAACTGATGGTCACCAGAGAGGAGATGGGTAGGGATTTGGGTCAAATAGGTGATGGGAATTAAGGAATGCACTTGCTGTGAGGAGCACTGGGTGATGTATGGAAGTGTTGAATCACTATATCGTACACCTGAAACTAATATAACACTGTATGTTAACTAACTGAAATTTGAATAAAAATTTTTAAAAATAACAATAAAATAAAAACAAAAAATTGTTATAATAATTCATATTTTGCCTAAGAATAGTACGAGGGAATCTTTCTCCTCATATCTTGCCATCAATAAGTATTATCTGCACCAAAATGTTGTGCTTGTGTCAGTATCTCTGAGGCTTTACTGATGAGTACTGTTCCATTATATAACTACACCTCTATTTGACTCTTATTCTATTAATAGATATTTGGTTTATTTCCATTTTTAGAATATATTATAAATAAGGCTGCTGTGAGCATTACCTCAACAAGTATTTTATGCACATGAATGTGCATGGCTCTTGAGCAAACACTTAGAGTAAAATTGCTGGGTCATACCATAGATTATGTTTGATTTCATACAAAAATGTCACAAACAGTTCTCTGAAGTGTTTGAGCCTTTTTACATTCCACCAGCAATGTCTGAGAATACCCACTACTCCACAGGGTCAACAACTGGGTGGCATCAGTCTTTTTGAATTTAGCCAATCTAGCTGGTATGGAATTGTATCTCATTGTGGTTTTAATTTACAATTCCCTGATAATTAATTATGTTGAGCACTTTTCCATGCCCTTGTTGGACATTCATATATTTTCTTTTGTGAATTATCTGTTCCAATCTTTCGCCTATTTTTTAAAATTGAGTTGTTCATCCTCCTTTTTCTTTTAGAGTGTAGAAATTTTTATATATGCTGGATGTGAGTTTCTTCCCAGATATATCTTTTGAAAACTACATGTTTATTTTCTTAATAGTGCATTTTTATTAGAAAAAAGTTTTGTTGGCCCAGTCTATCAATTTTTGCTTATGCAAAAATTTATGCATTTTATGTGTCTTGCTTGAGAAATCAACCTACCTAAGAATATCCCTTATGTTCTATTCCAGCAACCTTATCTGGCTTTATATGCAGGTTTTAGATTTATTTGGATTGTATATTTGGGTCTACGATACATCTCAAATTAATACTTCCGTATGGATAGAGGCCAAAGTTCATATTTTTCCTATAAGGATATCCAGTTTTTCCAGCATCATTTGAATTGTATTCAGGTGGATTGACTGAAAATCAAGGAGTATACATTGGGTCTGCTTGTAGGCTTTCTATTCTGTTCTGTTGAACTACATGTATATTCCTGTGCCAATACCACACACTCCTGACTGTTGTAGCTTCAAGGTAAATTTTGAAATCATGTAGTAAAAGTCTTTCAAGTTTTTTCTTTTTTAGAATTATTTTGGCTACTTTAGGCCCTTTGCATTTCCATTAAAAATGTAAGCATGAGCTTGCCAATCTCCTCATAAATGCCTGCTGTGATTTTATCGGGATTGGTTTGAATCTATAAGTCAATTAGGAAGCATGGACATATTAATAATACTGAAACTTCCAGTTATAAATACAGCTGTATATATTTTTATTTTTTTAAACCTTTACTTTCTTTTGGTAATGTTCTACAGTTCTAAGAATGAAGATCTCACACCTCTTTAATTGGATGTATTCCTAATATTTTATTTTGTATTATTTTATAAAGTGATTGTTAAGCTCAATATGCTAGCCTATAAAAATTTATTGCTAGTCTATAAAATGCAACTCTTTTTATCTTTGTGACCTTTATGAAGTTTCTAAATTCGTTTTATACTGTTTCTACATATAAAATCATGTTGCCTTTTTCAAACTTTTGTGACATTTCTTTTCCTTGTTACATTGACTAGGACACTCAGTTGAATAAAAACAGCAAGACATCCTTGCCATGGTTCTAATCTTGGGGAGAAGTAGTTTAATGTTTCACTATTAAGTAGGAAGTTAGGTGTGAGTTTTTCACAACTGCCTCATGTAAGATTGAAGACATTCCTTTCCAATTTTGGTTTGCTGAGAATTTTTCTCCTGAAGAGTTGTTAACTTTTTTCAGATACTTTTTCTGACTCTATTGAAATACTCACATGGATGGTAAGTGGTGAATTACACTTACTGATTTTCATGTGTTAAATATCTTACATTCCTGAAACAAATCCCACTTGTCATAATATATTATCTTTTCTGTGTATTGCTGGATTTGATTTGCTAATATTATATATACATTCATGAAGGAAATTATTTTGTAAATTTTCATTGAGCATTTGTCAGGTTGGCATATCCAGGGCATGCCTCATAAAGCAGATTTGAAGGGTTTTTTCCCTTCTTTATTTTCTGAAAGAGCGTGTATAGGATTCATGTTATTTCTTCTTTTTTTTTTTAATTTCTCAGTTTATTCTTCAAAGTCCTCTTCGGTTCTAAATTCTCTGATTGCAACATCTAAGAGCTTATTCTCAATTAACTTTTAAGAGTCAGAAGTTTAAATGTGCAAAGTTCGTTCTTTCTTGATAGAACACACCAGTGAAGCTACCCGAGCCTGGAATTTTCTTTGAAGATAGGGCTTCATTACAAATTTAATTTCTTCCATTAATTTGAGCTATTTATATTTTCTATTTCTTCAGAAGTCTTTGGGTAAGTTATGTTTTTCAAGGGATGTATCCATTTTATCAAAGTCGATGAAGTTATTGGCATAAAGTAATTAATTAACATTTTAATGATACACTTTTTCATTACTGATGTTGGTAACTTGTGTTCCCAGCCTTTTGTCTTTATTAGTCTTCCTAGAAGTTTACTGCTTTCATTAATCTTTTAATGAACTTGTATTCGTGCTTTTACCTATTATTCATTTTTTTCATTTCACTGGTGCAGCTTTCATGTTTGTTTGGGTTTTTTCCCCCCTGTTTTCTACATATTTAAGGTATGATTTCTTGCCCTAGCACTATCTTTGGAATATGGAAACCTAGGAAATTAATTTTATACATATCTTCTTTTCTAAAATGAACAATGGAAGCTTTATATTTCCTCTAAGCGGTTTTTCAGTGGCATCCCACAAATTTTGACATATTAGGGCTTTTGTTTTGCATTTTCCAAGTTTTTATTTTGTTTTAATTCCCACGTAGTTAATATGCAGTGTGATATTAGTCTCAGGTGTACAATATAGTGATTCAACACTTCCATACAACACTCTGTACTGATCACTGGCAGGTGCACTCCTTAATCCCCAGAACCTGGGGATTTAGGTTTCCATTATCATTTCCTTGAAAATACTTCCTAATTTCCCATGTGATTTCCTCTTTGATATAAGGATCATTTGACAATACATCATTCAATTCCTGAATATTTAAGAATTCTCCATATAGGTCTTTGCTGCTGAATTCTAAATACCATTGTGGTGTTGTAAAATGCCAATCTTTTGATATTTCTCTTTATCAAGACCTACATTATGGCATAGCCTATAATCCATCCTCAGTTTTTCCAGGATTTTATGTGTACTTGAAGAGGGAGAACATCTCACAGTTGTTGATTTTATGGTTCTATCAATGCCAGTTAGGTCAGTTCAGTTCATAATGTTACTCAAATGGTTTAAATGTTCTGTGTGCTTACTAATTTTTTGTGAACTTTTCTAAATTACTGGGAGAGGGGCATTAAAATTGACAGTTATGATTATAGGTCTGTCACTTTCTTTTTCTAGTTCTTCCAATTTTGCTTCATATATATAGAAGATCTGTTATTAGATGCATGCACACTCAGGATGTTTCTGTCATCTTAATAAATTCATCTTTGTGACATTATGCCATTTCCCATTTTTACTTCTAGTAATAGCTTCTGTCTTGAAATCTACTTTGCGTGATATGAAGATAGCTAGACCAGTGTTATTACACTTAGTTTTTGTATGGCTAGTGTCAGAAATTGAAATTTCTATTTAATTTCATCTTAATTACTTAAAATATAAATAGCTCCTGTGGCTAGTGCCTAGTGTAGTAGGAAGCATAGCTTTAGAGATTAGAATATGTGTCTTTAAGTTACCATAGTTCATTTTTTAAATAATATTATATTATTTCATGAGGAATATAAGACATTTACAAGTATATAATTTCATTTATCCCCCTAGCCTATAAAGCTTTTATTTGCCCATATCTTTCTTCTATATATGCTATAAAACACACAATATATGTTATCATTATTCCTGCTTTAAACTGTTAGTAGTCTTCCTGATCCCAGCATGTTTTGGGAAGAATTCTCTTAACTCTCCTGCCCTGTTCTCAGACTGCAATTCCTGAAAGTCTGTAGTGCCTCAAATAAACACTGCTTCCCGCTTTCTGAGGGTGCTGCTTTGGGCAGGGAGGGGGAAGCCCACTGTGCCCAGGAAAGATGATTCTCAGCTCTCCTGTCTTATCCCCTATCCCTGTTGCATGACCCCAGGCACCCTAGGAAGACCTGGGAGAAGCTGGCTGGCACTGTGGCAGCAGTTTCTAAAACTTCTAAACTTTCATGCCAGCCTATAGGAAACTATTAAAAGTTTATTAAAAATTGGCTGTTTCTCTAATTTAAAAATGTTTTAAAACTTTTACTTTGGTGTTTCTCTGATCTGTTTTGAGCACTGGCATATGGATGGCATTCTCACACAACTTTCTACATTCTGACCAGTAGCAGAAGCCCCTTTATAGATTTTTGCAACAATTTTTGTTTTTATGGTTTCTGGTGTAATTACTTTGATTCTAGGGTTATCTAGAAGTGTCCTCATTAAATTGTAAGTATTCAAATTCTTTATTATTATTATTATTATTATTATTATTTATTCCTAATGTCTTGAGCTTATGATTAAAGAAAGTGATACATAAAATTTTTACTTTTTGGATGTTTCCAAGGTCTTTTCTGGAGTTAAATACATAAATGATCTTTGTGAATATTCTACTTGGTACTTCTAATCTAAAATTCCATCTTCTCAGGGTGCCTGGGTGGCTCAGTCGGTTAAGGGACTGCCTTCAGCTCAGGTCCTGATCTCAGAGTCCTGGGAGTCTGAGAGTCCCACATCGGGAGCCTGCTTCTCCCTCTGCCCCTCCTCCCTACTTGTGCTCTCTCTCTGTCTTAAATGAATAAATAAAATCTTTTAAAAGAATAATAAAACAAAATAAAATTCCATCTACTCTGATATTAATGTTCACTTCTTTTTGTTGTCATTTATCTGTATCTCTTTGCTTACTTTTTACTTTTTTAAAGAAATCTGTTTTATTACCTTGTTAGTTGATGGACATAAGTCTGGGATTATAAATAAGTATAATAAATACCTGTGGCTGGGTGTGTGTGTGCACGCCTGTGCATGAGCAAAAAAGCAATCAGGTGCTTGCTTATGCATGTGTACATATGACAATGCATGTAGGCTCATATGTGTATGTTTTTCTTTTCATGCCTCTCTATCCTCATATACTGACTCTATGGCTGGATACTCCTTTCCTACATATTTCTGCATCTTCCAGCCTTTGCAAATGAGTTGTCTAAAGCAGGCACCCTCTACAGCATGCCAGGCTGGAAGGCCATCTGATCCCACGTATTGACTGTCCCCGTCTTCTGCATCACTACAAGTGGGGACATAATTTCAATGGACAGATGCTGACCGCATGCATATGACACTTTCTTTTTTGGCAGCTCTATCTACATTATCTCATTTTGTACTTGCAACGAAACTGTGAAGAAGATAGAGTTGAATATTATACCCATCATATAAATTTAATTCAATGGGTATTTTTATTGAATGCATTTACGTGTCAGGAACTTTCTAAGCTGGAATGACCTTCGTTAATCTCCCCACTGGAGAGTGCTGAGCTGGAAGTTAGAGCTAAACCTCTGTCTTTTGTAAGTAGATACAATGCCTGGCTAGTTGAGAGCATAAAACAGATGCTCAGTAAATACTTTTGGTTACCTGTAAGCACAAATTTGTAAAGGGCAAGGACCCACTTGTGTCCATTGGAAGACTCATGTCCATTCAAGAACAACAATTTTCCGGGTGACATTTTTGCCTTTCTGTTATTTCATAACACTTTACATGAACTTATATTCAAGTTGTGTTTGTTGTCCAGCGATTTATTTCCTGCCCTAGTCTCTGAGCTCCTGGAGCTCAGGGATCCTGTGTCAGTCATCTTCAAACTGTTCTCCATTTTTCCCTCACCTACCTGCATCATCTGGAAACAGCAGAACAAAGGCGTTAAGAGGTCTGAGCCTGGATAGACTGCCTGGATTCAAACTTCTGTTCTGACACTTACTTTGTGACACTGGAAAAGTTATTCAATCATCCAGCACTCCTCCTCTGCAAGATGGTAACCAAAATGTATCGCTCACAGGTTTGTTGTGCAGGTGAAATCAAATAATATTTGCAAAATGTTTATTACAGAATAAACTCAAATTCGTGTTAGTGTTATTATCTGACACACAGAGGACACCCAATGGTTGATGTATAATTAATCAATCAATTGATGAGTGAAAATACCAGATGCCTGCAATTTCCCTGAGTGAAGGAGCCTCGTCAATCCCAATAAAACTGTTCAGCTGGCTTTGCTTACCACTTGAGGTCAGGGCTCAGCAGAGACGTTCTGCAGCTTCTCCCCTCAAGGGAGAGTGACTACCCATGGCTGTTACCACCCAGGAAGGTAGGTCACAGCCCTGTGCAGCCATGGCCTCCCCAGGATCCCTGATTTCCTATGTGGTGACATATGCGAGTGCTGAGATGCGGGTTAGGTTGCACTCCAACAGGAAGGCTGGTGGAATCTGATGAGGCAGGAGTTTGAAGAAAAAGAAACAGTTTCTCTTACTAGTGAAGAAATGAATGTTCTGTACTGGAAAGACTGCCGGCAACCAAAGGGGGTGAAAAATGGAGAATGCAAGTTCACAGAAATCCAAACTGCGTAGGGTTGGATTGCCAATCCCTCACACTTAATGCTAACCCTAACCCTCCTATGATTCCCGGACTCCCATGTTCTACCTAGTGTGGAGTAGACAGAAGCCACATATGAATTCATATTCTTAACTTAGTCAGTAATGGCTGAAATGGTAGAGCTTCCCGACAAAGCTTGTTTGAATGGCAAAACACAGGCCTGAAGCTTCCAGTCTATTCTGCTCTGAGTCCTGGGCACCTAGGCTGCACGGCAGAAGTGCAGCCACTGAGGAGCCACCCAGCACCTGCGAAGAGCGGGCTCAGTCCTCTGAGGAGGCCGTGGCTTGGTAGGGACAAGTCAGCACAGGACTAGGAGCCTGCAGGAGAGGCCAGCCTCACTGCACCCAGAGGCATACACACACTGAAGAAGAAGCCAGCAAAACAGACCATGACTTTTCCATATACCACCTATACACACACACACACACACACACACACACACACACACACACACACACACTGGCCTAACCAACAGCAGGCTCTTTGCAATGTCAAATTATCTACTCCTCTTCCTGAAGGGGTGAGTAAGTGGGTAATGTAGGAGAGCTACTAAACATGTTTACTCCAAAACCACACACTACATTCTGATACTCACACCCAGGACAGGAATGAAAATTTCCTTTTAGGTGGAAATGTGAAGACAAAGGGGAAGAAATTTACCCTTAAACTCACTGTGCACAAGACTGACATGTGAAGTCTGTAAGCAAGCATCAAGTGGGCCCCTCCCTGTGTGTGCCAGGGCCTCCACCAAGGGCTGTGAGTGTGACAGTGGAGGTCCTTGCTCCCACCGCCAGAGAGCCTTTCACACTTCCCATGCTGCGACCTCCCCTATGGTAGCTAACACTGACGACAGTTCAATAATTCCTTCAGATATAATCCATAAAGTAAGGAAGGTGTCAAAGAGCTTTTTAGAAGGGCTTTCAACCCTTGTAGGAAACTAAAGAATAATATAGTCTTGTAAAATGGAGGAGAGATTGCTCCACAGAGAGCATCCTGGGGTCCAATCCAACTTCCTCCAGATATCCTGAAGAATCAACAAGAAGGGGCAGTCCCACTGCTCACGGCAGTTTGCCAAATAATTTGGAAGCTGAGCAACATGATAGAAAGATAGCAGGCTTCAAACCCAAAAAATTACGTTTGGTTTGGGTCCTGATTCTGACTTTGGCTTGCAAACTGTCTAACCTCATACCTTATTTTCCTGGAGATTCTTTTTCTACTTCACAGGTTTGTATTTACATTCAAATCAAGAGAGGAAATGTTTCTGAAAGCACATTTTCCCTACATGTAGTCACAATGGGTCTGTGATATGAATGATTGAAAGGCACCAACAGTGAGAGGCTATGAATGTGAAGACTGGAAACATTAGGGAGGAGAGTAAACAGAGCAGGAGGCAGTGAATCATGCAAGCCATAGAAATTCACATCCCCAAAACCTCAGAATTCCCTTGAGAAATAAAGCTGTGGATGGTCATACGCTTGTAGTCTGGGGTTCCCACGGAAGATGAGAAGCTCCCCACTCATCTCTGCCCTTCTTGTGGAAGCAGGATTATATACCCATCTACCTTGCTTATTCCCTTCCCTAGCCCGACTGCTCTAGAGACTCTGACAGTCCATCATGTGCAAAAAACTTGAACATGTCTTAATATTTACTGGGAGACTGGGTGAATTGAAGTTCAATTTTCAGGCTAATTCTTCCTCAGTGGGCCTAACCCTTGGACTATCTGAGACCTATCTCTACAGTAATGAATAAGAAACAGAGGGGTATTAATTATTAGTCCACAGATGCAGCCTGAATATTGTTTATGAGCCCATCCATCAATCAATTGGTTCAGTCATTCGCTCAACAACTACCTGCTGAGCTTGGCCCATGTGTAGTCACTGCATTGAATACTTGCTGACTCTTGAAGTAGCCGCTAGTAGTAGCTTGTGAGGGAGGGAAAATTGGTATCTATAATATATTAGCCCCTTCTGCTAGAAAATTGGACATTGTACAGTGAAGACTCAACCTTGTTCAGGATGTTCAAATGATCTTACATATATTTGCTGATTTTCTTTTAGAATACTTAATTTTTAATATTGAGGAGCTTGGAGAAGAAAGCTTAGCTGTTCAAAGGTTGGACCATGATCAAATTACAGATACATTTCTAGGACTTTTGCAGAAACGTTGAGAAATCCCGAATTTACACATTCATTTGACATAATTATTTTGTGTCTGCTCTATGCCTGACACGTTTTCCATCCATTGGGAATGCATGGCACATACCAAGTGCATCATCCTCAAGCAGGCCTGGCACATGACAAAACAGAGATGCTATTAGTTATTAACACTATTATGAACCTACTATGGGCCAAATAAATATTGCATTGGCAAACATATAAAAAAAGTCAGTTCCCCGCACCAGGAATAACAACCAGCCTTTCTCCCCCAGATGATATTCCAAGATGGGCTGCCAGTCACTCTCACGGGACCCTGGGAGATCTTACACTGATTTTTTCCCCTCGGTGTGAAGCTCCAAGTTCTGATCATAATACACTACAGTCATTGAATCCTAATTCCCTCATATTGCAAGAACTGAAATGATCTCAACCATAAGCAGGTGCCCATAAATGTTTATGAAAGAATAAATAAGGCTAGTACATCCAGAGTAGAACTCTTACGATTCCAACCCTAGTGAAATCAATATAAATCAAACTAAGACAGATGTTGTAATTTATTTAGAAGCTGTTCTACCCTCTCCAACATAAGGAACATCTGTTGTTCATCAGCCACCCAGCTTCCATTCACCCTGCCTCTGGGAAAAGCATCTTTATTTCGCTTCTGGTCGGATGACCAACTGTGTGAGTTTGTTCAAGACTGGGGATTTCCTAGAACACAGAATTGTGCAGTGCTAACACCAGGATGGTCCCCTACAAACCAGGAGGCTTGGTCACCCTAGTCCTGATGAAACACCATTTCTCTGCCCTTACTCATATGAGCCAACAGATTTGGCTCTGCTCCAGGTACAGGAACTTCTAGGATGTTTTTTTCAGCTCTCTATGAGGTAATGAAAATATTCTATCATGCTGGCTTTTATCTAAACAGATATAGGGTCTGGAGCTGCTGAGACCATATCGCTATGACATGTGGGAAATAGAGAAATGGAGCCAAACCAGAGGAAGCATAGCCCAAAAATGAAGACACAGAAACTAAACACTGGTGACATAATCTGAACACTCAAATCAATCTGTACTTAAAGCAAGACTATCTCACAGTTGTATTATCCTGCAAGCTTACTCCTATATAAATCAATATAGTTAAAAGGAAATTTCTAGACTTACTAATAGATATTTAATTTTTAGTTTCTGATAAGTGTAAGGAAACTGCTAGATTTGCTCCCAACCCTCAAGGAGTTCAGAATGTATTTATTCATAAGACAGAAGAAAAATAAATATAAACTTAAGGTGGCATATGGTTAGTGGCATAGGAGTAAGTGCACCTAAGTTCTGGGAAATCAATCTGGTCTGAGAGGATCAAGGAATATTATTGAGATTTAAATGCAGATGGGCTTTCCTGCAAGCAGAAACAGAAAAAGGGACTTGGAATGTAGGCATTTGTCACTTATCACGGATGGTAATCACATGTCCCTTGCAGGCTGTAAGCCCCTGTGTCCATCCCCATCCCAAGAGCACACACCCAAGGTACCCAATAATGACAACAAGTGAATGACAACATGCTTCTGTGGTGCCTTCTAAGAGTACAGAGTGGATAGATGAACATTAAGTAAATTCCTGGAAATATTAATCTGGCATTGGCATATTATGTATTACATATTGGTGAGATACAATGGCAGAGAGTAAGTCTAGACTAAGGAGAATAAAGCATACTGGTGTTCACATTCTAGGGAGGAAGTCCCTTCCCCTACAAGCAACTACATCCTTCATAGAACAAGTGTTGTTGCATTGCTGGGCATACAGGAAGTTAAAAAAATGCTAGAGGATGGGGCGCCTGGGTGGCACAGCGGTTGGGCGTCTGCCTTCGGCTCAGGGCGTGATCCCGGCGTTGCGGGATCGAGCCCCACATCGGGCTCCTCTGCTGTGAGCCTGCTTCTTCCTCTCCCACTCCCCCTGCTCGTGTTCCCTCTCTCACTGGCTGTCTCTATCTCTGTCAAATAAATAAAATCTTTTAAAAAATGCTATAGGAGTCAACAAATTTTGTAGATTTGGCCCCCAAAACAGAGACTGAAACAATTAAAACTCAGGTATCTTACTAGGAAGTACCAACTGTATACCGCACACCGTTTTGTACCAGAGAATCCACAGCCATGAATTCCTGATTCCTCCAGTGGTTATGTTCTCATCCCAATGAAAGCTGAAGCAAACCCCAGCTAAAATAAGAAGAACCTTATTGGTTAGTACAATTAAAGTTGGAAGGGTAACAGTTTTTGGAATGACAATCCAAGTAAAAGAGGGAACATTTTTTTTTTCTGAAGACCCTGTGGAACACTACAGCTCAGAGTCCATAAAGCTCAGTTCATAGTGGTTTTATACAGAGGGTTGCCCTGTCTTAGCAGAAGGGTGGCTTAAAGATCCAGTGTTTCATGTCAATGCCTTTGGATTTCCATTTGTGGAACCCTCTACTGCTACTGGACCTACTATGGAAATATTATTTGTTTTTTGGAGGGCCTTCTAACACATCTGTGAAAACTTTTGAAAACCTGAGACAACCAGAAGATAAGAAAGATTCCCTGTTTGTGTTATAGCAGATGTTTGGTTGGACCAAGTAAAAGTATGAGAAAAACTTCACATAATGTTATCTGGTTATTCACCAGCCCCTCCTACCTGCTTTATCTTTTGTGATAATTTTTCATCAGCACCACATGGAAAAAGTCAGACTGAATCTTTGAAAGCAGTCATTTGGATTTTTCCATAGTATCTGAGTTTCTGATCTAGAGTATCATGGATTTGGTTCCATCTGACCAAGGCTGCGACTAGCTAAAAGCATCACTAATGAATTTTCACTAAGTGCCATGTACTAATCCTTGCAGAATTCAGTATTATACATAATAAATTACTGTCTTTCATGATAACTTG
Organism: Ailuropoda melanoleuca; assembly: GCF_002007445.2. Classification (NCBI taxonomy): domain Eukaryota; kingdom Metazoa; phylum Chordata; class Mammalia; order Carnivora; family Ursidae; genus Ailuropoda; species Ailuropoda melanoleuca. Next base: position 6,162,856 of record NW_023179820.1, read on the forward strand.
GTGAAATAAATGTGCAGAGACTGTGTTCTTTTTTCTAATAAAATTATATGTTCCTCATCCTTTTATTTCAATAACGTAAGAGTTCTCTACTCATCTCTGCTTGCCCAAGGTGGGGAGCATATGACTTTGTCTGAGAATGTGTCCTGGGTCTGATTTCCCACTGTTCCCAATGAGAATGTGTTCCCAGATCTGATTTCCTACTGTTACCAATACCAGACACCTTTCCATGAATGCTGCCTCTTTCTCAAAAAGAGAATTTTCATTCAAGACTTCTAATTCTCCTAGTAAGATGTAAAAGATAACAAACTTCAAGGCTTTCAGATTATTAACTACCATATGAAGAAACAAAATTCATCAGTTTTCTACTTAACTTTATATTTTGTCTAACTTTGATATAGTTTACAATAAAGTTATGGAGAACCTAAGAAACCAATGATAATGACTCTATTGGTTACGTATGGCTTCATAACGTCAAAACTTAGTGGCTTAAAACCAGAGTAAGTATTTCTCTGCACTCCACTTGTTGACAGAAGGCATGGTGAAGTCACGTTGCAGAGAGGCACCAGTAGGGATGAGGGAGTTATGGCAACCACTGTCACAACCAACCTGCCCTAGTCTGCCCTCTGGCCACAGTAATTCATCCTCCTCCAGATGAGTAAACATCCCTTCCTAAGACCCCTAAAGTCTCATCTGCTCATGGCCACAGATTAAACATCCACAATCCCTGTCCTGCATCAGGGACAAAGGCAGATGAGAAGATCCTTGGAGTAGCTCCTTAGACGTGACCCCCTTAATCCAAGAGCCTGGGGATTTAAGAAACTTTCCTGTCATCCACAAGCAAAACTTAAAATGGTGAGATGGGGCAGGAAAACCCGAACAGACACCCTATGCAAAAGGAAGGTTAGGATACGAAACGATCACTGCTCTGTAGCAATTCTAAATCTAGTCAGACATTGTCGAGTCCCCCCATTCTGGCAAAGGAGGAGACACAGATGAGTCTGGTTCTGCTCCACGGGGGTGGTTTTCTCATCTCGAATCCTCTGTTCTTCTCTGCTCTTACCTCTACTTTCTGAGGTATCTTTCCTTTTCAACAGAAAATGGACCATGTTTGCAGCCAAGTAGCTTTCTAGTCTGTTCCCTTTCCATAAAATTTGGGGTTCCAGAAACCTCTTTTTATTTTGAACTTTCTACCTCTTTAGTCCAATTGGGCCATGACTCATATGACTCTTAAAACTGTGGGGTTAACTCTATGCCCTAAATTTCATTTTTTTTAAAGATTTTATTTTATTTATTTGACAGAGATAGAGACAGCCAGCGAGAGAGGGAACACAAGCAGGGGGAGTGGGAGAGGAAGAAGCAGGCTCATAGGCAGAGGAGCCCGATGTGGGGCTCGATCCCATAATGCCAGGATCACGCCCTGAGCCGAAGGCAGACACTTAACTGCTGTGCCACCCAGGCGCCCCTATGCCCTAAATTTCATAACCATAATTCTTTTTGAGACAGATCTCTTTCAGTTTGGGGTCTGTGAGATTGCTGTGGGATAATACCCTTAAGATTTTTAGAAGCCCTTTGTCTTATAACAGGTCCCGGCATGACCTTCAATCTTTCCAAGGTACAAAGGATCTTATAACCACAACCTTGATTTGGCCTTTACTCTGAAGATACTCTTTCATTTCTAAAAACCTTGTGACAGTTGGAGAGACTGGAAACATGGTAAATGAGAAACAGCTTTATCTTCCAACTAAGAAAGTAATTCATTTTCTATATTTTCTCAAAATTTTGCTTGGAAGTTAAAAAGATCTGTTTATAGCATTTCTCTAGCATTTTGCATGTTATCATGCACAGATAGAAGTACCCAAATGGCATTTTCAACATTCTATCAAGAGATCTCCTTAGCCAGAGACACAAGTTCATTAGGGACATTTCCTGTCTTCCTAGTTAGTACAGGTGACATATTTGCCAATTAGCCCATTACTACCTATCACAGGACACTCTTTATCCAGCCTCAACAAAAGAATTTTCTCGCACATGTTTCAACCTTCACCAATGGTTCTAATAGCCTCTTCACCACTTTTCCAGCATTGCCCACTGCCCAGTTCCAAGATCAATGACACTTGTTTTCAATTTTTCTTCATAGCACCAAATTCATGGTGCCAATTTGTATGTTTTATAGATATATGGTTATGTAACAAACACTCCCAGACATAACAACTTAAAACAATTATGGTGTATAATTTCCCATGGATTTGATGGCTGGCTGGCAATTCCTCAGTCGGCCTCACCTGCTTGTGAAGCTACAGCCAGTGAATGGCCTGGCTCAGCCTAGATGACCTATCAGAGTATTGTTTACATGTTTGGGCTCTCATTGTGCTTCTCTAGAACAGTGGCGATGGCCAGGCTTCTCTTGTTGCAGATTCTTGTTCATTACAGATTTCTTTACATGGTCATCTTCAGAAGGCATTGCTCCAAAAAAGCGAAAGCCATGAGTTCTCTAGGTCAAGCACAACATCACTTTCTGTTGGTCATCACAGGTCACATGGCCACCGCAGACTCAAGAGGCAGGGACTCCCTCTCCTCATGGTAAGATTATCAAAGTTATATTGCAAAAATACATGGGCACAAGGAGGAGAGGAGACATTAAAACCATATTCTCAAATAATCTACCAGAGTAAGGAGAGATGTGAAGTGATGCAGTCTGAGGCACTGCCCACCAATTACCACTCCTCACGATCTGTGAGGGGACACACCGAGATGCTTAGTGTACCCATTCTGCACATAAGATTTCCTTGGGTAGGCTGGAAAGAAAAAATTGTGCCTTGGAATGATCCTCAGGCAAGAGGAAAGAGGGCAGAGGGTAATTTTCTCTTTTTTGCTCCCTGTCATCTCCAGTTTTTCCATGCTTAACATGTATCCAGCGACAAATTAATTGTTCCTTTGGGTTAAGTTATTTGTCCCCCCTGCCCCCAGTATCTCCTCTAGATGCTAAATCTCACACCACATGGGACAGCTGTCTTGTGTTCCTGGGCTGCAGATTGGTTCTGCAACCAGCATAGGCAGAACATGATCACAGCTCAGCCAGAGGGCTGGAGGGCACCTTGAGGAAGAGAAGGCTGTCAAGATGATCTGAGGTGTGCATAACATTTGTTTCTATCATAGGGAAATCTTGAACTGAAAGTGAAGGCAGGAGTCTATAGGACAGGTAGGATCCCCTTAGAAGCAGATATTCGTATAGGTATTAGGGTAGGAGGACAGAACCCAAACAAGATGAAAGAACTAAATCTGATTGGCCATGGAATTCATGGACTATAATTGGAAGTCATGGAAATTCATAATTAGTTGAGGAAACTGGAAGGAAGCTGGGCATGGCCCACCTGATAGAAGAAGTAGGTGTGACTCCTTTCCAGAGGAAAACATTCTCAGTTTCAAACCCCAGTGTTAGCTCAATGAAAAATAGTCAGTTATGAGATCATAAAAAAAGATCACCAGGCACAGACAAGATCATCCACCCTGACAATCAGTCCAAAGAAATAACAAACAACAGATGTAGATTCCAGGAGCTTCAGTCATGGAATCATCAGACACAAGTTCATAAAACAACTATGAATGAAAGGCTTCAAAAATATCACAAAACCAGAAATTTACAAGAGATTATCAAAAATAACAGGCAGATTTGGAAAACATCTAAATAGAACTTACAGAAATTAGAGATGATAAAAATTTAAAAATCAGTGAGTGGATTAACAGCAATTCAAACACAACTGAACTCAGAATCTGTGGAGCAACAATAGTAGTTTGAAACCAGCGAATATTCTGTACACTAAGCCGGGAGGGGGGTGAGGCAAACCCTGTCACTCTAAAAATATGTACCCAAGGAAACTATTTTTTAATAATAAAGGTTAATAAAGGAATTTTCAGATAAACAAAAATGAGATAATTTAGTACAGCAACCTTTATTAATGGAATTAGAAATACAAGTTAGGTAAATCAGTTTTAATTATATAAGCTCTCTTTATGAACATTTTTTAAAGATTTATTTATTTATTTTAGAGAGAGAGAGAACAAGGGGGAGGGACAGGAAAAGGGACAATCTCAAGCAGACTCCACACTAAGCACAGAGCCCGATGCAGGGCTCAATCTCAGGACCCTGAGATCATGACCTCAGCCAAATCCAAGAGTCAGGCACTTAACCAACTGCACCACCCAGGTGCCCCTCTCTTTATAAAAATTAAACTGTACCTGTGGCAATGACCCTAGAAAGAAAGAGATGGATGCATAAGACACTACAAGGAACATACAACCCTTGGATTTTTAAAAATGAGGGAGAGGAAAGAGGCAGAAATGGATCTGAGGTTTTGAGGGGTAAGTAAATTAGGATTTTCCAAAATAAAGCCATGAAAGCTATCTCTTATAATTAGATTGAGGTTACTACACAATTTCAGTGAATTTGGCAAGATGCAGAAACAGTGTTTTTTATGCCCGACATTAAACAACACATGAACCAACTAAGTGACCTTTTCTAGGGCACAACCAATGCAAATTTTGAATTGACTTGTGCTGAGATGTGTTTTGTCTCTAGATTAAAGTATGACTGGACAAGTGTCTTTCTCAGGGCAGTTCCCCTTAATGACAAATAAATACTCAACATGTTCAAAACACAGCTGGACTATACTAATATCAGACAAAAGAGACCATAAATAAAAAACAGTTATAAGAGACAAAAGAGGGTATTATATATTGATAAAAGTTTCAATTCAAGAAGATATAACAATTATAAACATACATGCACCAAACAAGAGAGTCCCAAATTATATGAAGCAGAACTGAAGTGAGAAATAAACAATTCTGCAATTGTATTTGGAGAAATCAATACATCACTTTCAATAATGGATAGAATATCTAGACAGAGATCAATAATAAAGTAGAGAACTTGGACAGCATGATGAACCAACTGGACCTAACAGATACATAGAACACTGCATTCAACAAGAGCAGAATACACATTCTTCTCAAGTGCACATAGAACATACTCTAGGATAGATGATATGTTAGGTCACAAAACAAGTCTCAATACATTTAAAAGATTAAAATTAAATAAAGTATCTTTTCTAACCACAATAGAATAAATCAATTATAGAAGGAAAAGAGAAATATTTATAAATATGTTAAAATTAAACACACACTGCTGAACAGACAATAAGTCAAAAAAGAAATCACAAAAGAAATGAGAAAATACTTAGAGATGAATGAAAGTGAAAACACAACTTACCAAAACTCATAGAATGCAGTAAGGCAGTAATCAAAGGGAGATTTCTACCTGCAATGCCTACAGTAAAAAAAAAAAAAAAGAAATATTCCAACTCAATAACCTAACTTAATACCACAAGGGACTAGAAAAAGAAGATCAAACTGAACACAAAATTAACAGAAGGAAAGAAACAATAGGGCTAAAAACAAAGAATAGAGCACAATAGAATCAATAAAACCAAAAGCTCGTTCTTCGAAAAAAATCAACAAAATTGACAAACCTTTAGATCGACTGATAAAGAATAGAAAATGCAAATAACTACAATCAGAAATGAAACTGGAGATACAACTACTGACTTTATGGAAATAAAAAGTACTATCAAAGAATTATATGGAAGACCCACTAGGTTGACCATAATCAAAAAGAAGAAGGAAAAGGAGAAGAAAGAAATAAAAATGAGTACTGGCAGGATGTGAATTTGGAGAATTTCAAAGTTGCTGGTAGAAATGTAAAATTATGCAGCACTGTAGAAAACAGTTTGGCAGTTCCTCAAAAAGCTTAACATAGAATTATCATCCTACCCAGAAATTCCACTACTAAGAATATGCCCAAAAGAAATGAAAACAAGGACTCAAAACAGATACGTGTACACCAATGTTCATTATGGTACTACTCACAAAAGCCAAAAAGAGGAAACAACCCAAGTGTCCATCAACAGATGAATGGATAAACAAATATCGTCTATACATCCAATGGAATATTATTCATCCATAAAAAAGAATGGAGTTCTGATACATGCTATGACCTGGATGAACTTTGAGGACATTATGCTGAGTTAAATAAACCAATCAATAGGATGAATATTGTATGATTCTACTAGTATAAAATATCTAGAGTAAAAAAATAAAATCTAGAATAAACAAATTAATAGAGACAATTAAATTAAAGGTTACCAGTGAGAAGGCTAGAGCACTGAAGTATTGCTTAATGGTTACAGAGTTTCTCTTTGGGATGATAAAAAAAATATTTGGGATATAGATAGTGATGATGGTTGTCCAACATTATGAATGTAAACAATGCCACTGAATCATTTACTTTCAAATCGTCAAAACGGTAAATTTTATGTTCGATATATTTTACCACAAGAAAAAAATGGTTAGCAATCCAAGTATCTAACAGTGGATAAATGGATACATAAATTATGTAGCATTCATTCAACTGAATGTTATGTTTCTACTTATTAATATAATGATTACCATTTAATTAAATATTAGAAAGCCATTAAAATCCTGTAGGAGAATACTGTCATGGGAAAATATCAGTGATAGCGTATCAATCAGGGTTTCCAGAGCAAGAGAATGAGTAGGACATACATGTATACATATATGTGTAGAGAGAGAGAGAGAGACAGACAGAGAGAGAGAGATTTCTTTTAAGGATCAACTTATGCAACCATGGGAACAAGTCCAAAATTTATAAAACAAGCCAGCAGTCTGGAAATTCAGGCAAAAGTTAATGTTGCAGTCTTAAGACTGGCTGGCAGGCTGGAAACCAGTTTTTGTTCTTAATGCCTTCAACTAACTGGATGAGACCCCAACATTATCAGGATATTGCTACTTGGTCAGCCAATGGTAAATGTTAATTACTTCTACAAAATATCTTCACATTGATATTGAGTGTTTGACCAAACAATTGGCCACCATACCCTACCCAAGTTAACATATAAAATTAACCAACACAGATATAGTACAAAGATAAAAAAAAATCAGGCTATAAAATGTTGTGTATGATATGCTCCCATTATAAAAACAATTATCTATGTACATATACTTAGATATATTAGCAGACAAAGATACNTCTTCACATTGATATTGAGTGTTTGACCAAACAATTGGCCACCATACCCTACCCAAGTTAACATATAAAATTAACCAACACAGATATAGTACAAAGATAAAAAAAATCAGGCTATAAAATGTTGTGTACGATATGCTCCCATTATAAAAACAATTATCTATGTACATATACTTAGATATATTAGCAGACAAAGATACTTCAAATGTATCTGTTTACCACTATTTATCAATCTTACATTGATAGGATTATAAGTCATTTTGTTTTGTCTTTGTACTTTTCTGAGTTTCTCAGTAACATGCAGAGAATTTGTATTCTTCTCATAATTACCAATCAAAGTTAGTTTTTAAAGCTTAGATAACAGCATAGAAAAGTCTTTATAATGTCATACTAAGTGCAAGAAGTAGAATATTCTGATTATGTTTGAATGATAGACACAAGAGAGATCATTCTACTTTTTTCTTATCCAATTTTATTTAATCAGCATATTTTTTNGTTTCTCAGTAACATGCAGAGAATTTGTATTCTTCTCATAATTACCAATCAAAGTTAGTTTTTAAAGCTTAGATAACAGCATAGAAAAGTCTTTATAATGTCATACTAAGTGCAAGAAGTAGAATATTCTGATTATGTTTGAATGATAGACACAAGAGAGATCATTCTCCTACTTTTTTCTTATCCATTTTATTTAATCAGCATATATTATTTTTTATACTGAAAGCATTTGAGGATTTTGTACTAAGATGTAAAATTATTGTTTATATAATCAGGTGAAAAACAGCAAGATTTGGATTTGTACATACTATGAGATTATAGCCACATAAGAATATGTATAAGAACATATTAAGGAAGGAAACACATCAAAATACTAATCATGGTTATGAGAGTAGAATTGTTGGAAAGGACTTTTTCTGTTAAAATTTTTCTATAATGTGAATATTACTTGTGCTATGAAATATTTGGAAAAACAATGGCATGGGGACCCCCCCCATCCTCGGGGGGTTGGCTTTCCAAATTTGCAGCCTCATTTTCCTGTTCATATAGCCATTTTTCCGGGACAAGAGCTTGAATGCATCCACTTCTCTCCTGCCACGTTGGGGGTCTTAGGAATCCAGGCCCATGTGGGGAATCCAAGGCTGAGCAAGTTGTGCTCATAGATGTTTGTTAATTTAGTTCAACTATGTTTTAGTCATTTCCGAGGCTACAACTACACCTATCGGTCACTAAAATGAGAAATCAGTTAAGAAAATGAAATAAAACTATAAAAATTATTTTATTAGCACAAACATTCCTGCCCCCTCCAGGAGAGGTCATGGTTCCTTCATCTAGTTCTGTTGGTGTTGTATGAGCTCAGCCTTCATCATCTTCTTCTGTGGTCCCGTATTAACCAACAAAATGCTTTTCATCTGGCTGGAGTTTTAAACCAAGTTATTGGTGCCCTTTGTAAATGACTCATAAGTCTCATGGGCACGTGTGTAAGTACATATCTCCACACAAAAAATATGCATGTATTTCTCCAGAATTGTTAGCTCAGAGGTTTGTGGGACAAACCCACTACCTACTTTTGTACCGCCCACAAAGAAAGAATGGTTTTTACATTATTAAAGATGACAGAATAACATAGTATCTTTCATTTTGTCACTTGACTGACAAACCCTACAGAATTTGTTATCTGAACCTTTGTAGAGAAAGTTTGCCAATCCCTAGGTTAGCTGATCTGCAAAATTACATCTTTAAGAGCTTCCTGGAAAATATACAATAATATGTTTTATATTTATAGTAATGCTTCAGTGGACCTTCAGGCTGTTGAAAACATGGACCTATTTGTAACTTGCCCTTAAATCAATCGGTGGTAATCTGTATTTTTTTTAATTTTAGTATCTGTTGTTCAGGGATTTCTGGAGGTTGGGAGACAGAGATTTAAAAAAAAAGATAAGGATGTGGCTCTTAAAGCATCTTAAATTCTGCCTACTTAAGTTCTCTGGAAAAGTTTTTCACTGAATGTAGTAAAGTTTATTTAATTTCATCAGACTATATATTTTTTTCACTTTCATTGTATTTATTTATCTTTTTCCATAATAATATTTTTATTATATTATGTTATTCACCATACAGTACATCCCTGGTTTCTGATGTAAAGTTCGATGATTCATTACTTGCGTATAACACCCAGTGCACCATGCAATACGTGCCCTCCTTACTATCCAGCATCAGCCTATTCCATTCCCCTACCCCCCTCCCCTCTGAAGCCCTCAGTTTGTTTGAGTCCATAGTCTCTCATGCTTCATTCCCCCTTCTGATTACCCCCCTTTCTTTATCCTTTTCTTCTCCTACCAATCNGAAACCATATGATAATTGTTTTTCTCTGCTTGACTTATTTCACTTAGCATTATCTCCTCCAGTGCTGTCCATGTCGCAGCAAATGTTGAGAAATCGTTTTTTGTTTTTTTTTTTGTTAGCTGAGTAACATTCCATTGTATATATGGACCACATCTTCTTAAGTCACTCATCTGTTGAAGGGCATCTCGGCTCCTTCCACAATTTAGCTATTGTGGACAATGCTGCTATGAACATTGGGATGCATATGGCCCTTCTCTTCACTACGTCTGTATCTTTGGGGTAAACACCCAGTAGTGCAATGGCTGGGTCATAGGGTAGCTCAATTTTTAACTTTTTAAGGGACCTCCACACTGTTTTCCAGAGTGGCTGTACCAACTTGCATTCCCACCAACAATGTAGGAGGGATCCCCTTTCTCCACATCCTCTCCAACAATTGTTGTTTCTTGCCTTGTCTATCTTTGCCATTCTAACTGGCGTAAGGTGGTATCTCAGTGTGGTTTTGATTTGAATTTCCCTGATGGCTAATGATTTTGAACATTTTTTCATGTGTCTGTTAGCCATTTGTATGTCTTCATTGGAAAAGTGTCTGTTCATATCTTCTGCCCATTTTATGATTTGTTTATTTGTTTCTCGTGTATTGAGTTTGAGAAGTTCTTTGTAGATCTTGGATACCAGTCCTTTATCTGTGGTGTCCTTTGCAAATATATTCTCCCATTCCGTGGGCTGTCTCTTAGTTTTTTTGACTGTTTCCTTGGCTGTGCAGAAGCTCTTTATCCTGATAAAGTCCCATAAGTTCATTTTATCTTTTATTTCTCTTGCCTTTGGAGATGTGTCGTGAAAAAGGTTGCTCTGGCCGATGTCATAGAAGTTGTTGCCTATGTTCTCCTCTAGAATTTTGATGGATTCCTGTCTCACATTGAGGTCTTTCATCCATTTGGAGTTTATTTTTGTGTATGGTGTGAGAGAGTGGTCAAGTTTCATTCTTTTGCATGTAGCTGTCCAATTTTCCCAGCACCATTTATTGAAGAGACTGTCTTTTTTCCACCGGATGTTTTTTCCTGCTTTATCAAAGATTAGTTGCCCAAAGAGCCGAGGGTCCATTTCTGGGTTCTCTATTCTGTTCCATTGGTCGATGTGTCTGTTTTTGTGCCAGTACCATGCTGTCTTTGTGATCACAGCTTTGTAGTACAGCTCGAAATCCGGCATTGTGATGCCCCCAGCTTTGTTTTTCCTTTTCAACAGTTCCTTGGAGATTCGGGGCCTTTTCTGGTTCCATACAAATTTAAGGACTATTTGTTCCAGTTCTTTGAAAAATGTCCTCGGTATTTTGATCGGGATAGCATTGAAAGTGTAGATTGCTCTGGGTAGTATGGACATTTTAACTATGTTAATTCTTCCAATCCATGAGCATGGAATATTTTTCCATCTTTTTATGTCTTCCTCAATATCTTTCAAAAGTGATCTATAGTTTCTAGGATATAGGTCCTTTACGTCTCTGGTTAAGTTAATTCCAAGGGTAACATATGATTTTTGGTGCTATTGTAAATGGGATGGATTCCCTAATTTCTCTTTCTTCAGTCTGATTGCTCATGTATAGAAATGCAACTGATTTCTGAGCATTGATTTTGTATGACTANCATTGATTTTGTATGACTGTATTTGTACTGAATTTTAAAAATGTGTACTTCTCTGAACTTTGAATCCACATTACCCTCAGATGTGTCATTCTAGATTTAAGAACATGCATGGCTCTTCCTTATGCATCATTTGGTAGGCAGAATTTTCAGCTGGGCAGTCCTCCCAAATAGCTATATTGCATGGAATGTTGGGTGTGTTTGGTTTTTTTTCATCTGTAAGCTTCCCTTCACTCATTATTAAAATAATGGCTACTAGTAATAATGATGATAGCTAAACAAAAGCACTCAAACAACACCCGTGTAGATGTTTGCTGTTGTTCTTCTAGTTCTCTCCTGTCAGCTTCTTGGATTCAGCTTAATACAGTTAGCTTAAACTATGTGAAAAATATAAAATTCATAACTTCAAAGTCTCACAGAATAGTAAGTTTACTTCTTGCTCACCAAACATTCATGGCAGGACTTTTGTTCTGGACTGGGGTGGCTCTCTTCCATTCAGGGACCTGGCCTCCTTTCACCTTTGGAAGGTCTGTCTCCGGGGGCTTCCTTGTTATCTGCAACCAGCCAGCAGAAAGAGAAACCATAGGGAGAACCCACAGGAGATTTATACAACAACCATCGAAGTGGCCCACATTCTGTGGACGTAAATTCCCATGGAAAATTCCATCACACTATGGACCTGAGGATCAATTTCTGCCACATCTCCTGTACACTTTGTACTCTTCTCATTGTTAGGTGTGTGTGTTCATGTCATCAATCTGAAAGCATATGAGTAAGGGTATTGCTTTACTCATCACATCCTCTAAAGTCCAAATCCTTGCTAAGTGCATGCATACATGTTTTCAGTAGAATAATGCTTCTACTTTGCAGGATTGATGTTAACAGTAAAGAAGGTTTTCCTTTTTTCCTATTTCTAAGACTGCAATCATCCAATTATAGAAAAATGCCAATAATAAAAGAGAAACAATGTAAATCTGGTTAAACAAATATCACTGATATTCACAAGAGAAAAAATCTGTCAGCTATGGCTGATAACTGTAAAACTAAAGCACCAAAGAGAAACTGGCAAATGCTGTTGTCCTTGGGAATTGGCATTTTTGAAGCCAATTTAAAAAACAAAGTGATGTTAAATGACAAATGGGGAAGATCCACTTTATTGGAAATTATCCAAGCCTGACAAAATATAAAGAATTTCTGTATATGAACCATGAAATAAAACCATGGTTTAGTATCACATTCATTGTCATTTACAAAATAAATAAATAAATAAAATGCCAATTTATCCAAATTTATTTCTCCATTTCACATTTTGTTTTCTTGAAATTGAATCATTTATCTGCATGAGGAGACACAGCAAGCTAAAGGGTCTCTGTTAAAGTCATCCACCATTTCCTCAAATTTTGTTTGTGGGTGGGAGGAAGGTCACTGTTCTCCTTGGTCTTTGAATTTCTTATTTGCCTTCTTCTGGTTTCAGTAGCAAAGACAATGAGCGTGGCAAGAAAATAACAGTGAACAGCATCACTATTACCTGGGAGAACGATGAAGACGTTCCTGGCGTAAACCACACATGGAATGAGCAAGGCCACTTCCAGGGGCAGGAACCTAGCCCAGTGTCATCTGGACACCACTGACTCAAAAACCAACAATTCACAAAAGTCTTCAAAACAAATACAGGAGAGGGAAGTGGGGACAGGTGAAATACACAAAGGGGAGGAAGAGCTACAGAATTCCAGTTATAAAATAAATAAGGGGGATGGAAAGTAAAGCATAAGGAATAGAGTCAATAACTTGTAACAACTGAAGTGACAGATGGTGACTACACATAGTATTGAACATTTTCCAATACACATAATGGTGGACTCACTATGTTGTACACCTGAAACTAATATAATATTTGATATCAACTATGCTTCCATTAAATAAAATAATGGGGTTCCAATTTAGCAGATATACAGGGAAACACATCTCATTCCCTTCTTGTTACCCTGCTGAAAGTCACCATCTGAGTATTTCCATATAGGGTTGAGGGCTCTGCGCTTTAAGCCCCCCAGGACTGTTGCCTGAGCTTAGCCTTGCAAAATCAGGGGCCACATTTAAGAGCTCACCTGGAGGTGGTGGACTCAGGCTGTGGGAAGCAGAAACAGAAGACAGCTGAATGAGCAAAGAAGAATAATTACTTGGAGTGGCTTGGGACATATGCTTATTTCTTTAATGACTTCTAAAGTCTCTTTCACTCACTTTGATGTTTATGATAAATTATTTTAATAACAATTCAATAATAATTCAAAACTAATATTCTAAAAGCTGAAAAAAAAAAGCAAGGCATCAATAAAACTCCCTGCCGCCCTCCCACATCAAAAAAAGACAAACGGGCGCCTGGGTGGCACAGCGGTTGCGCGTCTGTCGGCTCAGGGCGTGATCCCGGCGTTATGGGATCGAGCCCCACATCAGGCTCCTCCGCTATGAGCCCTTCTTCCTCTCCCACTCCCCCTGCTTGTGTTCCCTCTCTCGCTGGCTGTCTC
>NW_023179820.1:6176519-6191149 GCF_002007445.2 Ailuropoda melanoleuca
TTCCTCTCCCACTCCCCCTGCTTGTGTTCCCTCTCTCGCTGGCTGTCTCTATCTCTGTCGAATAAATAAATAAAATCTTAAAAAAAAAGGACAAGCATAAAAGCATAATACTCATAACTCAGATTTCAAACCCAACCAACATGGCAAATTTTTTAGTTCCTTTTTTTAAATTATGTGATTCCTTCTCAGGATGCTATACTACTAGGTTAATTCAAAAACAAACGGCTATAAAGTCCAAAGCAGTCAACATAAAAGACAGCTAAATCACTGATTTATCATCCATTGGTTGGGAACTATATATATCTATATATCTATATCTATCTATATCTATTATGGGATCGAGCCCCACATCAGGCTCCTCTGCTATGAGCCTGCTTCTTCCTCTCCCACTCCCCCTGCTTGTGTTGCCTCTCTTGCTGGCTGTCTCTATGTCTTCTCAAATAAATAAATAAAATCTTTAAAAAAAAAGAATATTATAAAACAAATATTCAGAGAACAATAAGAAGCATTTTGAAAAGCATTTGACAACTAAACGCACAAAATAAAAACACAACAGGACAAAGTCTTGTACTTAAAAGACAAAGTCAAAGTACTCTCCCAGAAAGGAGAACAAAGAGATGGAAAATTGAAAGAAAAAACAAGTGAGAAAACCAGAGGACCAAATCAGGAGGCCCAATATCCAAACAATAGGCATTCCAGAAAAAGAGAACAGAGACTATACATGAAAAGAAATCATGAATAAAGTAATTCAAGAAATTTTCCTATTACTGAAAGGGCCAAATGTCCAGTAAAATAGATAAAGTAAACAAATAACAGGAAATCTCAGAATATTGTAGCCAAGGAGAAAATTCTAGAATCTTCCAGCAGGGGTGGGAAGAACAATTTGTATAGAAAGAATGAGGAGTTAAAGACTTTGGATTTCTCATCAACAAGCCTGAAAACAAGCACCAACCCATCAAAACACTGAAGGAAAATGATTTCTAACCTAGGAGTCCACAACCAAACTATCAAAAACGTATAAAGATTGAATAGAGACATTTTTCAAACCTGCCAGACCTCAAAAAATATTTCACCTTTGGACTTTTTCTTAAAAAGCCACTACAGAATGTGCTTCAGAAAAACGGGAGTGAAATCCAAGGGAAACAAAGACACAGGATAAAGGAAACAGGACATCCACTACAGGACAAAGTCAAAGCAATTCCTGGGAGGATGAAGGAGAATGCCCCAGAATGAAAGCTTACGTCGGATCTAGAGTCCATGGGACTTACCGAAGAGACACACCTGTTGAGTACACACCAGCATATGCTCCTTCTTCCTCACCAAAGGCTCTGTTTTGATAGCAACAGAGAGGTAGAGGGAGGCCACAGGGACGTGGAAAGCAGCACTCCTCCCACCGCAGTTCTGCCCCGTGTTCAGTTCCCAGTCCACACCATAGCCATCATTATGCTTCACCTGCAGGATGCTAGAACCTCCAGTACTGACCACCTCCCCTGCGGGCTTCCTGAGTAGACACCCTCAGTCACTCTCATTGACGAGGAGGTCCTCTGGGTCCCACATGCTCACCATGGTAATTTTTTCCTCCCAACTGTCATCTGATTCTGAACAAATTGCCTCTCACTAACAAAGCTAAATTCGTAATTATTACTCAATTTTTTTCAAAGTGATATAAGATATTGCTCGGAGATACATGAATAGGTGTTAAAACCATTTTTTTAAAAAGTAAGGGAGTAGTTAAAACCAGACATAGGACAGCAGTCAACTTGCTGGGGGATAAGATAGGAAAACAATGAAGAGGAGCCCAGGGGACATGTCTAAGGACTATGCTCTTTCTATCCTGAGTCGTGGGCCCTTGGGTATTTGCTTTATTTTAATTTACATCTCTTTTATATTATGATATATTTTATAATTTAATTTTTTTTATTAGTTTCAAATGTAGAATTCAGTGATTTCTCAATTACATATAACACCCAGTGTTTATTCCATCAAATGTCTTCCTCAATGTCCATCACCCAGCTATCCCTTCCCCCCATCCACCTCCCCTCCAGCAACCCTCAGTTTGTTTCCTAGAGTTCAGTATCTCTTATGGTTTGCCTCTCTCTCAATTTTTGTCTTATTTTCTTTTTCCTTCCCTTCCCCATGTTCATCTGTTTTGTTTCTTAAAATAGGCATGAGTGAAATCATATGGTATTTGTCTTTCTCTGACTGATTTATTTCGCTTAGCATAGTACCCTCTGGCTCTATCCATGTCATTGCAAATGGCAAGATTTCATTCTTTTTGATGCCTGAGTAATATTCCATTGTATATATAGACCACATCTTCTTTATCCATTCATCTGGCGATGGGCATATGGGCTCTTCCCATAGTTTAGCTATTGTGGGCATTGTTGCTATAAACATTGGGGTGTGTGTGTCCCTTCAAATCACTATGTTTGTATCCTTTGGGTAAATACTTAGTAGTGCAATTACTGGGTCATAGGGTAGCTCTATTTTTAACTTTTTGAGGAACCTCCAAACTGTTTTCCAGAGTGGCTGCACCAGTTTGCATTCCACCAACAGTGTAATTGGGTTCCCCCTTCTCCACATCCTCACCAACATTTATTGTTTCCTAAGTTGTTAATCTTAGCCATTCTGACTGGTGTGAGGTGATATCTCAGTGTGGTTTTGATTTGTATTTCCCTGATGCCCAGTGATGTTGAGCATTTTTTCATGTGTATGTTGGCCATTTGTATGTCTTCTTTGGAGAAATGTCAATATGGTACTGGCACAAAAACAAAGGTCAATGGAACAGAATAGAGAACCCAGAAATGGACCCTCAACTGCATGGTCAACTAATCTTTGACAAAGCAGGAAAGAATATCCAATGGAAAAAAACAGTCTCTTCAACAAATGGTGTGGGAAAAACTGGACAGCCACATGCAGAAGAATGAAACTGGACCATTCTCTCACACCATACACAAAGATAAACTCAAAATGAATGAAAGACCTAAATGTGGGACAGGAATCCTTCAAAATCCTAGAGGAGAACATAGGCTGCAACCTCTTCGACCTCGGCTGCAGCAACTTCTTGCAAGGGGGTGGGATACCAGTGAGCTGGACAGCGAGTCTCAGCTCTAAGTCCTTCAGCTGTGTCTTGTGGGACATCACTGTCCCCTGTCCTAGAGCAGCAAGGCAGGAGTAGGGAGGTTCTGCAGTGGGCGGGGCGTGCACCAGAGACACCCCATCTGGCCAGGGTAGGAGGCTCGCGCGTGCTTCCATTTGTCTTTACCTCTCCTGAGTATTCTCTTCTCCTTCTCTTTCATCCATTTCATATTTAGCACTGAAAAAAAAGCTATAACCACCCTGGAAACACTAAAAAGAAAATGAGAGAGAATGAACCTATTTCAAATATAAAAATTCAGAAGCTAATTTTTAAAAACCAGACAAGTCCCCAGCCTTTGAAACAGGTGCCCCCTGGAACTCCAGAATGAAACCAGGGGAAGCCACGCTCCTCCAACTGAGTCCCTACAATTGAGAGGAGGCTCATTTGTCTGTGAAGCAAACAAATACTCAAAAGATTTTCCCACTCACTCTTCACCTTTGACCAAATTAGAAGACAACAAAAATTTAAAAAAATAAAAAAATTTTTCAGTTTCCCAAATTCCCTTGGTTTCCTATCTCTTATTCTTGGCAGTTGAATGGCAGGCAATGCAGGATTAGAGAGAGCAACCAAATAAGGCCGAGTTACATCAAGCAACCTAGAGATCTAAGGATGTGACCAATCTCGCTCTTTGGAATGCTAAGGCCTGCCCTGGTGACCCAATATGCTTCATCTGCAGGAAATCAGGCCAGTTTGGGGGCTTCTCCACAGGGATCTACACCCATACATATCTTCATGCCAGCACCCACGCAGACTCAGACACACACTGTCCTGCCACCTGTCACCCTCCCTCTGGAAAAACAACTGCAGCATACCCACCAGTAAAAAATTGGAAGGTAGGGGTGCCTGGGTGGCACAGCGGTTAAGCGTCTGCCTTCAGCTCAGGGCGTGATCCCGGCGTTATGGGATCGAGCCCCACATCGGGCTCCTCCGCTGGGAGCCTGCTTCTTCCTCTCCCACTCCCCCTGCTTGTGTTCCCTCTCTCGTTGGCTGTCTCTATCTCTGTCAGATAAATAATAAAATAAAATCTTAAAAAAAATTGGAAGGGACATCTAAATAAGGTGATGGAACTTTGGAAGAGAGAATGTGAGAAAGAAGAGAGAAGGGAGAAAATGAAAAAGGAAATGAGAGGAATTGTATTACATTAGATGCCACAACATTTACCTGTGGGACATTGTTTTTATTTTTTTTAAGATTTTATTTATTTATTTTGCAGGGGGTGGGGAGGCTAGGGGCAAAGGGAGAAGAAGACTCCCTGCAGAGCAAGGAGCCCAATAAAGGACTCCATCCCAGGACCATGGGATCATGACCTGAGCTGAAGGCAGACACTGAACCGACTGAGCCACCCAGGTCCTCTTGGACATTGTTTTCAAAAGGAATTTCCCAGAGATAATGGAGATGTGGAACAGTAAAGGGTGCAGTCCAGGAACACAAGAAATAGAAGATGGGACAAGGGACCAAGACAGACTTGGTTGACAAAAATCAAATCCCTTCCACTGCTACTCACCTCGGCTAGTTCCAATGAGGCCTGCCCTTATTTTTTATTTATTTTTACTTTTTTATTTATTTTTATTTTTTAATGTTTTTTATTATATTATGTTAGTCACCATACAGTAAATTCTTGTTTTCTGATGTAAAGTTCTATGGTTCATTAGTTTAGTATAACACCCAGTGCGCCATGCAAGGCATGCTTTTAGTTAGTAAAACTTAGCATGCCGAGCTTATTAAATACATTTTTTAGTAGACACAAGAAAGAGGGATGGAGGAGGGGAGGAAAAAGAGGGAGGGGAGAAGGGAGGACGTGGGGAGGGAAAAGAAACACGCAGGCCAGGCTGGCCTCCTCATGTTATAGGACGTCAGCCTAGGGGCACTGTGTACACTGTGGGCAGCTTGTCACTGGCTTCCCCACACTTCTGCTCATCTCTCGCCATCTTCTTGTTGCACCTGAAGCCAGAACACCAAGCTGCACAATGCAAGTGCGGCAAGGGGCAGGTGAGACTACTATGGACTCTGGGAAACAAACAGAAGACTTCAGAGGGGAGGGGCTGGGGATTGGGATAGGCCTGTGATGGGTGTTAAGGAGGGCACATATTGCACTATGGACTCTGGGAAACAAACAGAAGACTTCAGAGGGGAGGGGCTGGGGATTGGGATAGGCCTGTGATGGGTATTAAGGAGGGCACATATTGCAGGGTGCACTGGGTGTTATACGCAAGTAATGAATCATGGAACACTACATCAAAAACTAAGGATATACTGTATGGTGACTAACATAGCATAATAAAAAAATATTATATTAAAAAAGGGAGGGGCAGGTAAGCCCTCCTTTCTCAGCAGCGCCCCCTTTTGGGCGGAGAAGGAATAGCCACGGAGGACTTCATGCTCCCAGAGCTGGGATGAGGACAGTTAGCCCGCCATAGATGCCCTCTCTGATTTCTGAATACTGGGACTACCACATAGGATTTTTTGGTGAGAATTAAAGCGGATAAAATATAAATTATTTTTTGAATATTTTATTTATTTATTTATTTATTTTAGAGAGAGAGGGAGAGGGAGTGATCACAAGCAAGGTGAGGGGCAGAGGGGAAGGAAGAGACACCTAAGCATCTTATACTCCATCTCATGACCCTGAGATTATGACTTCAGCCAAAACCAAAAGTCTGGCGCTTAACCGACTGAGCCACCCAAGCACCCCAAAATATACATTATTGCTATTATTGTGTCAGGTGCATATGAAGCACTGAAAAATAATGCTCATTTTTTAAGCTAAACCCTTTGTCATCCTTTCAGATAATGGCAAGGTCCTCCAGTTCCCACCGGGCGCATGGGGAGTAGGTCTTTAAGGGTAGTGGCAGGTATAGATGTTTCAACAGAGCCCAGCCCATCTGTCTTCCTGATCAGGCCCTGCAGACAGCAACCACAACCTGATCATGGCCACCTCCTGTCAAGGGCTTTGGGCCTCTAGAGATGGATGAGGATTTGTTTTGCATTTTAAAGTGCCTGCTTGGAGACAATCACTGTCCTTTGGTGTCATGCATAAATGAAAGGAATTTTCAAAGATAAAAATGCGGCCCTGAGGAAGCCACAGGAGGAAGAAACATCTTCCCAGAAGTCCCCCAAGGGCGTCCTTCTGTGTGAAGGAGGGAAAGACATGGCCTGGGGGGAGGAGCTGGCACACGACCAGCCGAGGGCTCTGGGACAGTTGCGCAGAGCCCTGGAAACCTAAGCCTCATCAGTGACAAAAAAACATACTCCTTCATTCTGCAAGCTGTGCACCTAGCTCTTTCCTTTCTCTCGAATGTCAGGAGATGTTGGAGACACAGTTGCTTTCTCCAAGCCTGTCAACCTTCCTGTACCTTTTTTTTTTTTTAAGTCGCGGCTTTCTACAAATAAAATAATGTAGTCTCTCTGGAGACTTTCCTATACGCCACGAACCATCTTACTTTATTTTTCAGTGCTTTATATGTACTAGACACAATGATAGTCATATTTTATATTTTATCTTCTTTAATCCTCACAAAAATGACATGTGGTAGTCCTGGTATTCAGAGATTGCCCCTGTGGAGGGGCTAACCTTTCTTGCTCCTGCTCTGGGGAATCTGGGCTCTTCTGTGGCTCTTCCATCTCTTCCCAAGAGGGGGCGCTGCTGCTGAGGACCTCATTCCAAGGGAGTCTAAAACGGAGCATTACTAAACAATTGATATTCGTTTCAAAGAATTTCATATTATTTTGTACTCACATATTTTCTTGCCCCCACATTTATCATTTTTTGTTGTTGTGGCATATAGACTGTATGGCATTCCGCCGGCAACCTTGTTCCCTGCCTCTATTGAGGTGTGTGAGCAGTTTGCTCTTTAGAAGAAAGCAAGACATGACTCTGCCTTCTCTGGGAAAAAAGCAACGCGGTTAAGAGTTAAAGAAGAAAATAAGACCAGAGGCTCTAGGTAGAGTGGACAATACTAGAAAAAAAGTTCATTGTTTTTAGTATAGGTGGAGATCCTGAAGATCAGAAGATGTAAATTTCTTGGTCAGTTTTGATTGAGAATAATTCCTATTTGAACTAAAAAACTAATGTGGCATTCTTGGAAAAACAGGCTGGGAAATAGCTTGGACTTGGAAACTTGGTTAGATTTACAAACTGTTACATGATTTCTGTCCTCAGAACCACTTATCTGAATGTCATTTCTACCCTAAAGATACTTATATATTTTGTATATATACTTATAATACTTTTTATATGTTACAAATGTACATATAATATATAGACTTATATATTTTATAAATTTGTTTCTGTTGCTCTCAAGATGGCTTGGCTGTGTGTGTGTGTGTGTGTGTGTGTGTGTGTGTGTGTTACCTTCAGGAGGGTTTGCCATTAGGCAGGGTTATGAAGTTTAGGAGGAAGACAGCATGGCCCTAAAGAGGCCCTAAATTCTGGAATATGTCCCCAAGTCCCACTCTCCCTTGAAATAGTTGCAAGCAGATGGATATAATATTCCTTTCTTCTCTCCCAGCATTTTAAATGTGGGACAAACTGGGGGTATTGGAACAAAACAAAACTTATCAAGAATAAATTAAAGCCTTATAATTAAAATACAAATTGTGTAGATAACACACAAAATTAGAAAACTTTGGGAAAAACTGAAATCATCTATATATCCAAATAGTAATTAATAAATCATGGCATATACCCACAGAGAAATATAGTACACACAAGTTAGCATGTTTTCAAAGAATGTGTGATGATATGGGAACCTGGGAATCTGCGTTAAAATATGTCAGAAAATCATAGTGAATTTAATGCACCTCTCTCAGTAATAGAATAAGCAGACAAAAATCAGTAAAGACATGGAAGCTTTTATTTCCACAATAAACACACTGTATTACGGGCTTACTTAAAACACTGCACTCAAAAACTGTAAAATGCACATTCTTTTAAAATATATTAAGAACAAATTTAGTTATTCAGACCATAAAGCAAGTATTTTTTCAACAGGCTAAAACTTGTTAATAAAATAACAAGTTAACATTCTATGAATATTTTACAGAGGTTTCTGAAGTTTACAAACTTTTGGCCCATGACTTAATGGCTACGTTAGTTCTGCCTTCTGTTCAGATAGAAGTGACTTCTATCATGTCAGCTGGCCTAAACTCAGCTTCCAATCTCCTAACCCTCAACTCTCCACCACTTCCCCGCCCCCCACAGATATCTCTCCTCCTTATATGCAAAGTGGGTATAATAACATATATCTTGCCAGGTTACTGTGAAAATTAGATGTGATTTATATAAAGGATCTGGAGCAGTGCCTAACACATAGTAGACATTCATAAAATATAGCTACTGTTTTGTGAAAGCAGCATTTGGAAATGCATATTCAGAGGGTTTTGAAGATCACTGCACGGCCCTTCAAATCTCTTTCACATTGTTCTGCTCTGGTATTCTCAGAAAATTGGGGGTGGGCCCAGATGGGTTCTGATCACCAGGCCATGAACAATGTAGGATGCCACCTACCCAGAGAAAGAACATTTTGTCTTTACATAAAGGCAGCAACAAATCACCCAGATGTGGGGCACTGGGCTGCACCCACGTGGGTGGGAAGCTCTGTTGTCTAATGCATACAAATCACTCTCCACATTCAAAGCTACTCCAAAGGGAAGACATATTTGCCAATTAGTCTGAAGGTATCCTATAGACTGACAGTGGCCTTAGACAAAGACACTGGGAGGAATGGTCTTTTTTCCCTCCATTGTACATTGCTGGGCTGGGGTGTGAAGTCTGGAATTATGTAGTTAAACTCTAACTATAAAGGTGATAACTCATAGAGCATTTATTTCTCACAGCAAACAAGTGGGCTTAGTTCCTTGATTTTCCTCTACTTTGCATATGAAGAGAGTAAGGCGCAACTTCTAGGTGGCAGAGTTGGGTTTTGAACGCAAGGCCAAGGTTAGTCTGTACACTATACCCCCTGTAGGCAGGACTATGAAAGCAACATGTTTTATAGGACAAGATGAGGACCCTGAAGACAGAAGGATGGAAAGATGGAAGGGATCCCAGTCCTCAATGACGTTATACAGTCACTGAATTAACCTTGCCTGCATTCACTTTATCTTGGGACTTCTCAATAGGTAGATCGTCAATCTGCATATTGTTTGAGCCTCTTTTGGGTGGAATTTTTGGTTCCTTATGACTGAAAGCATAACAGATAGAAGTAAGGAAAGGTATAATGGGTGGTGCAGATTATGGACAGGATCCCAAGCCCCTAAGAGGTCTGGACTCAAGACATGTTTACAATGGGGCAGTGGGTGGAAAGGGAAAGAGAGTGTGAACTTCAGAAAGTCCTAGCACTTCTGGTCCAGAAAAAGCAGTTCAACAAATCACCCAAAAGAAAGAGGATCTGAGGAGGAATGTTTGAAAACATGGGGAAGGAGTTCCATTGATGAATATTCAATATCTTACCTCTTATTGAATTTCTTACCTTTTTATTATTCTCCTTGACCATATTGAGCATCCCCCCAGTAGATGCTAATTGAAGTTAATAATAACCAGTCACAACACCCCTCTGTCTGGGGCAGATGGGCCTCGAGTTGCATTTGTCAGGGGGCGAGACAATCTGCAAAGTAATTGTTCCTGCTACCTTTTCCCACATAAATTAAGATCTCTGTAGAATTTAGCTATCAGGGAGATATTAACTGATGTTGGAGATTAAAGGTAAAGGTAGAAAGGCAGTGTTTGGGAGTTTTTTGCTTTGTTTTGTTTTTACCATTTATCAACTGCAGCTGCCAAGTCTTAAGAAAACATTAAAAAAACAAACAAACAAACAAACAACAGTACAGCCTTCCCACAACTGACTCCAAGTAATTACAACACTTTAAAATAGCACAGTGAAGAGTTAGGGTTTATCCAAAGCCAATGACACAATTCTTGGGTCAACAAGTGCATTAATTTCCTTATATTGAGAAGCAAAGAGGGTATAGAGAACAAGAAAATAATAGAGATGTGTTGTGTTTCTCACTGCCGTCTTGAGACCACACAAAAGGCAACAGTTTATAAGTAATGTTACAGGGGAAAAGGGGAGCACACTTTTCCCTACCTAACCAGCTGAGTGTAGTAAAAACAGAAAAGGCCTATATTAAACTCACTTTGCTTCAAACAAGAGTCACAAGGGACACCTGGGTGGCTCAATTGGTTAAGTACCTGACTTGATTTCAGCTCAGGTCATGATCTTAGGGTCCTGGGATGAAACCCCTTGCTGGGTTCTGTCCTCAGCAAGAGTCTACTTGAGGATTCTCTCCCCTAACCTCTGCCCCTCCCCCACCTCAAATAAATAAATCTATTTTTTAAAAGACAAGAGTCACAAAAACTATGAAAAAAATAAAATAAAAATAAATTCACTTTGACAATGTGGAAAAAGCACTGGACTAGGACTTGATTCTATCAGGACACAAAATGGATAAGACATAACCCCTTTCCTGAGGAACCCAGTCTGTGGCCTCTAACCTGAGCAACCAGGGTACTGATTCTAGCTCCAACTCAGTGTGGTATCTCAGCTCTCTTCCCAGGGGGGCCAGTTTGACCATTTGTCCCCAAACAAGCTGATAACTTAGGGAAAAGCACCTAAATCCCCATGTCTTTGGCATAAAGTGGGGGGTTTGGGGGAAATGAGTTCTGTTGCATCAATCGGTGTGGAAAATAAGGCTTTCCTCTCTCTACAAGCCTAAGATTCTATGATGGCTAACTTCCTCTGGGGCTCTACACGAGAATTACTAGTTTTCTGGGCTCCTCTCCAATGGGCCATGAAAGAAAGAGAGGTACATGGTTAGAAATGGAAATAGTTTTCTATTCTATCCATTCGTTCTGTCAGTCAGTGAGTCAGTTGTTAAAATGAACAGATATCTGCATTTCACTGAATGCTCACCATGAAACAGAGCCATACTGAGCCCTAAGGATACAAAACACTGAAACAAGACATACTTCTGCCCTGGGGCTTCACATTCAGATGCCTCGGAACCCAGGGTCTTGGTAGTGAACTTAATGTCTACCACAAAAGATGACTTTACTAAAAACATAGGCCACTGGCTTTATGTCTCAGGATCAAAATCAGGTTATAACTTTGCCTAAAGCAGAATTGTTGGGAGTGACCCCGCCCACTTGCTTTGTGTTAAGTATGGCCCATCCCTGCTCTAAAGCAGGGGAGACTTAGGGTTCCAGACTCCAGATTAAGTTCTTACTAGCAAGTTCTGTATAAAAGTTAGCTATTATCTTTGTGTACCATAAGCTGTTCTAAGTACTTTATGAGTCTTAACTCATTGCATCTTCACAACCACTAGTGAGCTGTACTGTACTGACCCCATTTCATAGATGAGGAAGCTGAGGCACAAGTTTATAGCTTGCTCACTATCTCATTGCCAACAAGTGTCAGAGCTAGGATTCACATTCTCACAGTCAGGTTGCAGGCCCTGAGCCCATGTGTGACCATAGAGGACATTAGCACCAGGAGACCCTTGAAATTGATGTGCTTTATTTGATCGTGAGGATGGCAAAATATGCCCTCAACTGCACATGTCAGTCTCTGAAAGCAAACTTGGCCCCTGATGGTAAAATTCAGTCTGCAGAACAATTGTTCTGATTTCGGAGGGACATGTGATAACTGATTCACAAATATAAATAGGCACAGGCTTCCTACAAAAGACTGTTTTTCATATCGTTTGAGTAGATTTTTATTAGAACTGTATTTCATCTTTTATCAATGGCTTCTTTATTTTAAAAAGCTAGGATTTACAATGTGCATGAAATTTTTTTTTCTTGGTTAGGAACCACTTAACCAGGTGCCTGAAAGGCTCTTATGAATTCAAAATGCAGTTTACAGCTGCACCCCCCACCCTCTGTCAGCCCAGCAGGAGACATTAGAGCTCACAGCTGTTGGATTATATCCATCTACCTCTGCAGTCCACAGATGGCAGAAGGCTCAGCAACATGGCATTCCCATTTGGTGAAGTGTGTGGTCCTCCATCACTGTGGGCTTTAAGTGGTTTCTCCTTCCTTCCTTCCTTCCTTCCTTCCTTCCTTCCTTCCTTCTTTCCTTCCTTCCTTCCTTCCTTCTTCCTTCTTTCCTTCCTTCCTTCTTTCCTTCCTTCTTTCCTTCCTTCCTTCCTTCCTTCCTTCCTTCCTTCCTTCCTTCCCTCCCTTCCTTCTTTCTTTCCTTCTTTCCTTCTTTCTTTCTGGCTGTTGTGGTTGTTGATGTAATTATTTTTCAGTCAAGGGTGTTGACCTAACCTATTTAGGGTGATCCACACATAACAGTGTACTACTACTTTACAAAAAGTAAATGAGAGACTTTCTGCCTTCACATAGTCAAGAGTCTGGATATTTTGGCTGACAGGAATAATTAAAACTGGTTAACAGCGCAGGGCCTGCAACCTGACTGTGAGAATGTGAATCCTAGCTCTGACACTTGTTGGCAATGAGATAGTGAGCAANAACAGAAAAGGCCTATATTAAACTCACTTTGCTTCAAACAAGAGTCACAAGGGACACCTGGGTGGCTCAATTGGTTAAGTACCTGACTTGATTTCAGCTCAGGTCATGATCTTAGGGTCCTGGGATGAAACCCCTTGCTGGGTTCTGTCCTCAGCAAGAGTCTACTTGAGGATTCTCTCCCCTAACCTCTGCCCCTCCCCCACCTCAAATAAATAAATCTATTTTTTAAAAGACAAGAGTCACAAAAACTATGAAAAAAATAAAATAAAAATAAATTCACTTTGACAATGTGGAAAAAGCACTGGACTGGGACTTGATTCTATCAGGACACAAAATGGATAAGACATAACCCCTTTCCTGAGGAACCCAGTCTGTGGCCTCTAACCTGAGCAACCAGGGTACTGATTCTAGCTCCAACTCAGTGTGGTATCTCAGCTCTCTTCCCAGGGGGGCCAGTTTGACCATTTGTCCCCAAACAAGCTGATAACTTAGGGAAAAGCACCTAAATCCCCATGTCTTTGGCATAAAGTGGGGGGTTTGGGGGAAATGAGTTCTGTTGCATCAATCAGTGTGGAAAATAAGGCTTTCCTCTCTCTACAAGCCTAAGATTCTATGATGGCTAACTTCCTCTGGGGCTCTACACGAGAATTACTAGTTTTCTGGGCTCCTCTCCAATGGGCCATGAAAGAAAGAGAGGTACATGGTTAGAAATGGAAATAGTTTTCTATTCTATCCATTCGTTCTGTCAGTCAGTGAGTCAGTTGTTAAAATGAACAGATATCTGCATTTCACTGAATGCTCACCATGAAACAGAGCCATACTGAGCCCTAAGGATACAAAACACTGAAACAAGACATACTTCTGCCCTGGGGCTTCACATTCAGATGCCTCGGAACCCAGGGTCTTGGTAGTGAACTTAATGTCTACCACAAAAGATGACTTTACTAAAAACATAGGCCACTGGCTTTATGTCTCAGGATCAAAATCAGGTTATAACTTTGCCTAAAGCAGAATTGTTGGGAGTGACCCCGCCCACTTGCTTTGTGTTAAGTATGGCCCATCCCTGCTCTAAAGCAGGGGAGACTTAGGGTTCCAGACTCCAGCTTTGTGTTAAGTATGGCCCATCCCTGCTCTAAAGCAGGGGAGACTTAGGGTTCCAGACTCCAGATTAAGTTCTTACTAGCAAGTTCTGTATAAAAGTTAGCTATTATCTTTGTGTACCATAAGCTGTTCTAAGTACTTTATGAGCCTTAACTCATTGCATCTTCACAACCACTAGTGAGCTGTACTGTACTGACCCCATTTCATAGATGAGGAAGCTGAGGCACAAGTTTATAGCTTGCTCACTATCTCATTGCCAACAAGTGTCAGAGCTAGGATTCACATTCTCACAGTCAGGTTGCAGGCCCTGAGCCCATGTGTGACCATAGAGGACATTAGCACCAGGAGACCCTTGAAATTGATGTGCTTTATTTGATCGTGAGGATGGCAAAATATGCCCTCAACTGCACATGTCAGTCTCTGAAAGCAAACTTGGCCCCTGATGGTAAAATTCAGTCTGCAGAACAATTGTTCTGATTTCGGAGGGACATGTGATAACTGATTCACAAATATAAATAGGCACAGGCTTCCTACAAAAGACTGTTTTTCATATCGTTTGAGTAGATTTTTATTAGAACTGTATTTCATCTTTTATCAATGGCTTCTTTATTTTAAAAAGCTAGGATTTACAATGTGCATGAAATTTTTTTTTCTTGGTTAGGAACCACTTAACCAGGTGCCTGAAAGGCTCTTATGAATTCAAAATGCAGTTTACAGCTGCACCCCCCACCCTCTGTCAGCCCAGCAGGAGACATTAGAGCTCACAGCTGTTGGATTATATCCATCTACCTCTGCAGTCCACAGATGGCAGAAGGCTCAGCAACATGGCATTCCCATTTGGTGAAGTGTGTGGTCCTCCATCACTGTGGGCTTTAAGTGGTTTCTCCTTCCTTCCTTCCTTCCTTCCTTCCTTCCTTC
>NW_023179820.1:6191605-6201287 GCF_002007445.2 Ailuropoda melanoleuca
GCGCAGGGCCTGCAACCTGACTGTGAGAATGTGAATCCTAGCTCTGACACTTGTTGGCAATGAGATAGTGAGCAAGCTATAAACTTGTGCCTCAGCTTCCTCATCTATGAAATGGGGTCAGTACAGTACAGCTCACTAGTGGTTGTGAAGATGCAATGAGTTAAGGCTCATAAAGTACTTGGAACAGCTTATGGTACACAAAGATAATAGCTAACTTTTATACAGAACTTGCTAGTAAGAACTTAATATTTTTTCTTATTTATCCTAAGCCAAACCACCATTATTTCTTGGACTTAGCTTCTCCACTGATTCTTCTGCTCTCCTNATTTGTTCTTATTTATCCTAAGCCAAACCACCATTATTTCTTGGACTTAGCTTCTCCACTGATTCTTCTGCTCTCCTTAAATCTCTTCTCCACATAGCAGAGAGCTATTTTCAATACAAAAATTGTCCATGGCTTAGAAGGCAGAAGAAATCATCCATTTGCTCTATACTCTAGTTGATAAAGTTGTATCCCATGGGAATATAGGTTGACAAATCTGACCCTGCTATACATGTCCAATGGAATGGACCAGTTGATTCATGGATGGCTGATGTATGAGCCAGGTTTTTCACTATTGGGGTGGGAGCTTACAGATAAGCATGAGAAGATGCTAGAATGATCCATGTGGTAATGAATAAGAGATGGAGTCATCAGTACTTTCTTAGTCCACTCTGGCTACTATAACAAAATACCACAAACTGAGTGGCTTATAAACAATGGAGATTTATTTCTCACAGTCCTGGAGGCTGAGGAGTCCAAGGTCAAGGCCCTGGCAGATTCAGTCTGATGAGAACCTACTACCTGGTTCCTAGATGGCAGTCTTCTTGCTGTATGTTTACATGGCAGAAAGGGCAAGAGAACTCTCTGGGTCTCTTTTATAAGTTAAAAAATCTTATCCATGAGGACCCCACCCTCATGACCTAATCAATTCTGAAAGGCCCACCTCCGCATACCAACACACTAGGGATTAAATTTCAAAATATGAATTTTGGGAGGACACAATCANGCCCACTTGCTTTGTGTTAAGTATGGCCCATCCCTGCTCTAAAGCAGGGGAGACTTAGGGTTCCAGACTCCAGATTAAGTTCTTACTAGCAAGTTCTGTATAAAAGTTAGCTATTATCTTTGTGTACCATAAGCTGTTCTAAGTACTTTATGAGCCTTAACTCATTGCATCTTCACAACCACTAGTGAGCTGTACTGTACTGACCCCATTTCATAGATGAGGAAGCTGAGGCACAAGTTTATAGCTTGCTCACTATCTCATTGCCAACAAGTGTCAGAGCTAGGATTCACATTCTCACAGTCAGGTTGCAGGCCCTGCGCCCATGTGTGACCATAGAGGACATTAGCACCAGGAGACCCTTGAAATTGATGTGCTTTATTTGATCGTGAGGATGGCAAAATATGCCCTCAACTGCACATGTCAGTCTCTGAAAGCAAACTTGGCCCCTGATGGTAAAATTCAGTCTGCAGAACAATTGTTCTGATTTCGGAGGGACATGTGATAACTGATTCACAAATATAAATAGGCACAGGCTTCCTACAAAAGACTGTTTTTCATATCGTTTGAGTAGATTTTTATTAGAACTGTATTTCATCTTTTATCAATGGCTTCTTTATTTTAAAAAGCTAGGATTTACAATGTGCATGAAATTTTTTTTTCTTGGTTAGGAACCACTTAACCAGGTGCCTGAAAGGCTCTTATGAATTCAAAATGCAGTTTACAGCTGCACCCCCCACCCTCTGTCAGCCCAGCAGGAGACATTAGAGCTCACAGCTGTTGGATTATATCCATCTACCTCTGCAGTCCACAGATGGCAGAAGGCTCAGCAACATGGCATTCCCATTTGGTGAAGTGTGTGGTCCTCCATCACTGTGGGCTTTAAGTGGTTTCTCCTTCCTTCCTTCCTTCCTTCCTTCCTTCCTTCCTTCCTTCTTTCCTTCCTTCCTTCCTTCCTTCTTCCTTCTTTCCTTCCTTCCTTCTTTCCTTCCTTCCTTCCTTCTTTCCTTCCTTCCTTCCTTCCTTCTTTCCTTCCTTCTTTCCTTCCTTCCTTCCTTCCTTCCTTCCTTCCTTCCTTCCTTCCCTCCCTTCCTTCTTTCTTTCCTTCTTTCCTTCTTTCTTTCTGGCTGTTGTGGTTGTTGATGTAATTATTTTTCAGTCAAGGGTGTTGACCTAACCTATTTAGGGTGATCCACACATAACAGTGTACTACTACTTTACAAAAAGTAAATGAGAGACTTTCTGCCTTCACATAGTCAAGAGTCTGGATATTTTGGCTGACAGGAATAATTAAAACTGGTTAACAGCGCAGGGCCTGCAACCTGACTGTGAGAATGTGAATCCTAGCTCTGACACTTGTTGGCAATGAGATAGTGAGCAAGCTATAAACTTGTGCCTCAGCTTCCTCATCTATGAAATGGGGTCAGTACAGTACAGCTCACTAGTGGTTGTGAAGATGCAATGAGTTAAGGCTCATAAAGTACTTAGAACAGCTTATGGTACACAAAGATAATAGCTAACTTTTATACAGAACTTGCTAGTAAGAACTTAATCTTTTTTCTTATTTATCCTAAGCCAAACCACCATTATTTCTTGGACTTAGCTTCTCCACTGATTCTTCTGCTCTCCTTAAATCTCTTCTCCACATAGCAGAGAGCTATTTTCAATACAAAAATTGTCCATGGCTTAGAAGGCAGAAGAAATCATCCATTTGCTCTATACTCTAGTTGATAAAGTTGTATCCCATGGGAATATAGGTTGACAAATCTGACCCTGCTATACATGTCCAATGGAATGGACCAGTTGATTCATGGATGGCTGATGTATGAGCCAGGTTTTTCACTATTGGGGTGGGAGCTTACAGATAAGCATGAGAAGATGCTAGAATGATCCATGTGGTAATGAATAAGAGATGGAGTCATCAGTACTTTCTTAGTCCACTCTGGCTACTATAACAAAATACCACAAACTGAGTGGCTTATAAACAATGGAGATTTATTTCTCACAGTCCTGGAGGCTGAGGAGTCCAAGGTCAAGGCCCTGGCAGATTCAGTCTGATGAGAACCTACTACCTGGTTCCTAGATGGCAGTCTTCTTGCTGTATGTTTACATGGCAGAAAGGGCAAGAGAACTCTCTGGGTCTCTTTTATAAGTTAAAAAATCTTATCCATGAGGACCCCACCCTCATGACCTAATCACTTCTGAAAGGCCCACCTCCGCATACCAACACACTAGGGATTAAATTTCAAAATATGAATTTTGGGGGGACACAATCATTCAGTCTATAGCAAGTATAAACTCATGTTTAGCTTAATATAGATACAGGTGGTTACATACAAAAATATTAGTAAATATGTGTATATATACAGAGTAATAGACACACACACATTTCTTTGCTGTCAGTTGAGAGAGCCTAGCAGCAAAGACACCAAAATCTGAATAACCCACGGACTTTCATCAGTTAGTGACAATGTATTGATTCCTTAGGATAAGACAAATGTACCATTATAATGTAAAATATTAGTAATAGGAGAAACTAAACTCAGGCTATATGGATACTCCCTGCACTATTTTTGCAATTTTTCTGTAAATCTACTCTAAAAAAATTAAGTTTATTAAAAAAAGGCATTTGGGCATGCCATTCCCTCACTTGAAACTCACTGGCTACCTCTGGTTAATATTCCTACTTCTCCAAATTCTCATCAGGCCCTAACTCATGGGGTCCCACCCAGGGTTGGGTGAGAGGTCCTAAGTTCCTCTTTCCAGCAGGGACCCTTCTGTGTCCTCCATGCACTGCCTTTTGGGGGCCCACAAAATAGTGGTGGTCTCCTTCTCACACACTTGTCTCTGCCTGCCATACTCTTACCCCCATTTCTGATGAAGGGACTAAACCAGATCGGACGTGAAGCTTTCATCAACACAATTATCATGGTGGATTCATAAATAACCAGCCCCCGGCTACACAGCTCAGTGACAGAGGTGGGGCCTTTGGGTCATATCTTTCCTTCCAAGGCCTGTACTGCCATTATGTCCCTCACTGTCAAGTTTGCAGATGTTCTGAATAGCATTTTCTTCTCATTTCAACACGGCCTTTATGACGCTAGATATGTCGTTACCGGTCGTTAAGAACTACTTCAGGAGAGTCTTGCCTTTTCCACGGTAATCAAACAAACATATGCTCCAAGGGTATCACTCTCCTTCTCCTGGAGAAAGTCAGCCAGATGATCCCATCTGTACCATGGCAGCAGAAGAGGCTTCCGTGAATTAATTCCTCTACCACCAGCTGCCTGGGCAGCTCTCCCTGCTGACGACAGAGCTGATTTGCTCAGTGCTCCATCTGCTCTAACACGGCACTGGCTTTGCAGAGGTTGCTCATAGCATAGATTCTCAGCTTATCTATCTTCTTCCTTTCTAATAATCAAACCTGCATGATTTCCAGTTATTTTCTGGAGAAGAGACATCACAGTGAAAAATGAAGCAAATTGTTGAAGGTGATATTTTGAATTAGGGTGCTCCAGATTTCACTGTCAATACTTCTATAAAAGTATAAATGATATATTCTTTCTCCCATTCCCTTTCACCAAAAAGACTAGGCAACATCATAAACTTCCCAGTAGACCTGCCCAGAATTCCTAATGAAAATTTAAAATCCTTTTCTTCTTCAGGCACCCCATTGAATCTTTGAAATAACCCATAATGATCTTAATTGGCTGTGAATCACTGAATTATTTCTACATTACAGTATGCTTCATCATATTTTTCTTGTTGCTCTTAATAGAAGCTGTTTTCCCCAATGGGTTTCAATGTTTCTAGTCTAACTCAAAAAAAGTCAGCAAAAATTGATCTCTTAAAAACCATTCCTTATATGGCAATAAATAAGATATTATAACAATGTTAAGCTAATGTTTTTTAGGTTACAGTGTTTATAAGCAAATGGCTTAAAGTCTGTTTGCAGAATAAACCATTTTTAAATGGCCCCCAAATTAGTAAAAATGTCAGTCTGCCTTCATCTCCTTGCTTTTCCACATTTACTAACATTCTGAAATAAGCTTTGTATAGTTTATTTATAAAGAAAGCCAAGTACATGTGCAAATATCACCCTAGAATTATAGAAAATGGTTTCAAAAGGTTAAGCAATTCACCATCAGTATCTGTAAATACAGCTGCTAGATGAGAGAGGAATATCTAGACAATAGAAGTAGTGTTGAATTATGTGGCCTCGGGAAGCTCTTAACAATAAAAGATTTGAAATCACAACTTATAATAAACCTCAATTAACCAAATCTGAAACCTTTAAATAATTTCAGACCCATGCCATGTCTGCCAACCTTCAAGGGAAAATGTTTTTCAGTAGCAACTATTGAAATAAAAACTGGTTTTTAACTGATCTTAAGAAAGTCATAAATTTCAATTAATCAGAAATACTACTCCAGCTAATTACCATTTCCACTAATAGCAATGATGAAGTCCTTTCAAATGAGTAACTATAATCACAAAAGTGTCTTTGATGATGATTGCCTTTCTGAAACGATATCACCAACTCAGCCCTGGACTTCTCCATCTCTCTGCCATACCTACCCATTTCCGGTTTGTCATCAGGCAGCTGCGCGACTCTCCGGCTGGTTGTGAATGGCTACAGCAGCTTTGAGTCTCACACCCTCACGACACACCATCGAGAACAAGAGGCACTCTACCAGTGTTTTCCCTGAAAGATGAAAAGTTCCCCTTTCCTGGAGGCCAATGTTACATTGTATCTCTTTGATTCTGGTTGGATTATGCGCTCATCTAAAAACCAATCCCATGGCCAGCGAGATTGGATGGCCGCTGTCTACTACAACAGCTACAAGGAACTCTCAAACTGCCAAAAACATAGAAAGCCCACAGAGGTCAGCAGAGGGAAATGAGAGCAGTTAATGCAAGCCTGTGGCTACCTTCAGCTTTACAACTGCTCAAGTCCGGCACATACGTTTTTTTTTGTCATATGTGTTAAAGCACTGTAGAGGAGTTAAAAGTACCTAGAAGCCTGAAGATTGTATTTTAGAAAGGCCACATAGAAATAGCCAGAACCAAAACAAAAACAAGGCAACACTGATCTTCAAAGCCCCAGGAAGATAACCATGTTCACTGAAGATAACAGTTCAGGCTTTGGAGGCAGACAGATCTGGGTTTGCCTCAAAACTACACTTCTTATTAGCTGTGTAGTTACTTTCCCTTTCTCAGGCTCAGTTTTTTTCACCTATATAATAGAAATAATAACATTTTCAATAATGCTTAATTCATATAGTTACTGGAATTAAAAATAAGTTCTTGTAAGCTAAGATCCAAATGCCTGGCACAGAACTGGGGCCCACTACATGCTTCTAGGATTCTCATCATCACAAGGTGGTTCCAGAGAGTGATGGCACCACCTGGCTCTTTCCAACCACCACAAGAACACAGTCATGCCTCCGGGTTTGTTAGACAAAACTAGAATCCTCCCAAAAGGTCCCTGTGCTTGTTTTCTTGTTACTTTCTGATTCTTGCTTGATGATTTTTGAATGGCAAGTTTCTCATATACAGGAACATGTCTGGGATATCTATTCTAAAATAGTTATCTTTACACAACCAGTGATTTCTGTGATGATAAAGAGGAAGTGAAGAAAAGGATGAGAACAAAAAGAAGGTGGAGGAAGTAACCACACTGCCCACTTCAACAAAATAATCACAGCACTTTCAGGCAGTTAGTTCCTCTACAGTTCCTCCATCATTTGTAGTAAAATCCTCATTTTTATGTATTTTCTTTTTAAAGAAAAGTAAATGTTCTCTTTCTTCCCAAGCCTTTATTTAACTATCATCACTCAGCAATTAAGATCAAAGCAGAGCAGCAATTTGCAAAGCACTTTGAAATTTCGATGAGAAGTATTATGCATGGACTAGGTACCAGGAACAATGAGAGAAAATATGAAAATAGTCAAGGAAAAATATGGTGGTAGCCCTTCTATAACAAGAAGATTCACAGTGAGTGCCTCTTATACATGGTGAGTGTATCTGACACAACAGTATGTTGGTTCTCTCCTGCTACCAGGCTGGTTCTAAATGAACACTCCCATCGGGTGACTAATGAAATGCATTTTCTTTTGTCATTTAAACTCTTCCATGCCTTGCAAAGTGGCAAAGGAGAGAACCATATAATCCATTAAACTAATCAGTGCCATACACTAAGAGAGGGAAAGAACTTTCTCCTGCATTCCCCTCCCCAACCAAGATTGTCCTGCCTTTCCTTAGGTGATGAGTGGTCTAATTTGATTATGACCTTCCAGAACTCAATTATAATTCTAATAGGAAATGTTTCAGGCCAGTTGGAAGAAGAATATCATTAGACAGCGTTTCTAAATGCCCTGCAAACTGTGCTATAATATAGACAACTTCCTACTCTGACTATAGGCTGAAGAGGACTCAATAAATCGTTAATAGTAGTTAGATGTATTTCTGGTACATGGACTCAATACTCTGCTGCTAGATGATTTTTGAATGTATTTCTTTTTATATATTGCTAACATGTTCAAATACGATTTCTAGGAGAAAAAAAATCCATGTCTTGTATACTGTTCATTTTCCCTCTGTAATGCCCAAACTTTTATTTCAAAGGCATAAACTCAACTGAATGACATTTCATGATAGAATTTCCAAAGTAGATTCATTATTATCTGTCCAGGGCTTAACCTAAAAGTTAGGACTGTGAATAATTAGTGCACACTGGCCTGTAGTCCAGCAAAGCTCCCTTCAAGACCAGAGTTTGTTGTGTTCTGATTACCTGTGCTTCCATTTTTGTTTTATGTAAATAAGAAAACACATAACTTTTAAAAGATAGCTAAGCCATAGTTGTCCTTTTTTCTCTTATCTAAACTATGTGCTCACTTTAAATGTGTAAGCCCATGTGTTATGTTCTGTTCCACATTAGAAATATAAATTAAATAAGATAGTAATTGAGCGTGTTGAAGGATCAATTTTGAAATATTTTTGTGAACCCAGAGTATCTTCTTTATGAGAATGTCTTTCAAGGAATTAATCTTAAGAGTAACAAAAGAAAAAGTTGACAAATTTGGCTCCAGTCTCAGTATTTCATGGTAAAGATGCTTATTTACATCATCCTTAAAAAATATTTATCAAAAACAATACAAAGTTTAAATATTTTGACACTATATGTGCCCTGGAAATATTCGGGGATGTATTTTTCAAATTATTAAAATTACTTTAAAAATATCAATAATCAGGCATTTTACTTGTTAGAAATATGTTCCTCATATAAAAAACAAAACCACTAAAATGTAGGTAAAGATAGAAGTTAGATTAGAAATGTTTATCTCCCATCCTACAAAAAATCTTATAAAATTATTAGAAGAATATTTTAAATTTTTGTTCAAATGTTCATAGCCCTAATGGAAAACAAGAAAAACTTTCATCAATAAGTTAGGAATTATGAAGAATTCCTGAAGGACAGATAACAAATGAGAATAAATATAAGCATAAAAAAATGGACACAGTCAAAAATATATACAGATCAAAACTACTATAAAGATATAACAACCAAGTAAAACTGACATTTAAGGAAAACCAAGAGCATCAAAGCCCAAATTAACAAGTGAAAAAAGCCCAACTGTGGAAGAAGAGAAATAGCTCGAATATAGATGAAAAGTTAAACATATTCTAATTAGCATATTTTGAGAGATTTAAGAGAATACTGTATCGTAAAAAATATTCTTCCGTGAAAACAGAAGAAAATGCAAGAGAAGAAAGAAATAGGAAGATCGGTAGGAGAAGGAAGGGAAGAATGAAGGGGGGGTAAACAGAAGGGGTTATGAACCATGAGAGACTGTGGACTCTGAGAAACAAACTGAGGGCTTCAGAGGGGAGGGAGTTGGAGGATTGGGATAGGCCGGTGATGGGTATTAAGGAGGGCACATATTGCATGGTGCACTGGGTATTGTACGCAAATAATGAATCATGGAACATTTGCATCAAAAACTCGGGATGTACTGTATGGTGACTAATATAACAAAATAAAAATTATTAAAAAAAAAAGAAAGAAAATGCAAGAGCAAGAGAGTGTTCTTAATCCTTTAATTGTAATCACCAAAATAAAAATTTCAATAGAAAAGTTGAATAATAGAACGAATGTGGCTGAAGATCAAATTACTAGTAAAGTACAAGAAATCTAAAATATAGAACAAAAAGACAAAGAGATAAAGAAGGGAGAATGAAGTTAAAAGCACAGAGGACCAATGTGTGCAATTTTATATAAATCTGATGAATCGAGAGAGAGATTGAGGGAGGAAGAAAGTGAGGGAGAATTAGAGAAAGGGCATAGAAGAGAATAATAATGGGAAAAATAATAAAAGTGCATTTCCTCAATGTGAAGAGCTATTGGGTGGCAAGGAAATGAAAAAATTTTAAAAAGCACACACATATACCAATGACACACATCCAGATGCATCCTGGAAAATAATTTAAGACTCCAGTTGAAAAGTAAATTCTAAATACTTGGCAAGAATCAGATTGACAGCATTTTTCTTGTTTCTACTCTATTGACCAAAGATCTAACGGAATGTAAGTTTTCATGATCAGCTCTAGGTAGATAGTGATTAAGGTCTGTTTTG